>NC_134020.1:6774217-6876717 GCF_040712315.1 Castanea sativa
AGGATCTAGGCATACCAAGCTTTTGTTTGATACTAAATGAAAAGATTTGAAGTGTTAATTTCCCATAAGTAAATGATCTGAGGACCAGACAAATTAAGGTTCTGTCTAACACTTGATAAAACTATTAATTTAGACGAGGTATGTGGTCCGAGGATCCGGGCATACCAAGCTTTAGTTTGATACTAAATGAAAAGAATTGAAGTGTTAATTTCCCCAAAGTAGATGATCCAAGGACCAGGCATAACTAAGGTTCTGTCTAACACTTGATAAAAATATCAATTTAGACGAGGTATGTGGTCCGAGGATCCAGGCATACCAAGCTTTAGTTTGATACTAAATGAAAAGATTTGAAGTGTTAATTTCCCAAAGTAGATGATCCGAGGACCAGACATAACTAAGGTTCTGTCTAACACTTGATAAAAATATCAATTTAGACGAGGTATGTGGTCCGAGGATCCAGGCATACCAGGCTTCAGTTTGATACTAAATGAAAAGAATTGAAGTGTTAATTTCTCCAAAGTAGATGATACGAGGACCAGACATAACTAAGGTTCTGTCTAACACTTGATAAAAATATCAATTTAGACGAGGTATATGGTCTGAGGATCCGGGCATACCAAGCTTTAGTTTGATACTAAATGAAAAGATTTGAAGTGTTAATTTCCCAAAGTAGATGATCCAAGGACCAGACAAACTAAGGTTCTGTCTAACACTTGATAAAAATATTAATTTAGACGAGGTATGTGGTCCGAGGATCCAGGCATACCAAGCTTTAGTTTGATACTAAATGAAAAGATTTGAAGTGTTAATTTCCCAAAGTAGATGATCCAAGGACCAGACAAACTAAGGTTCTGTCTAACACTTGATAAAAATATTAATTTAGACGAGGTATGTGGTCCGAGGATCTGGGCACACCAAGCTTTAGTTTGATTCTAAATGACAAGATTTGAGGTGTTAATTTCCCTAAAGTAGATGATCCGAGGACCAGACAAACTAAGGTTCTGTCTAATACTTGATAAAAATATCAATTTAGACGAGGTATGTGGTCCGAGGATCCAGGCATACCAGGCTTCAGTTTGATACTAAATGAAAAGAATTGAAGTGTTAATTTCTCCAAAGTAGATGATCCAAGGACCAGGCATAACTAAGGTTCTGTCTAACACTTGATAAAAATATCAATTTAGACGAGGTATGTGGTCCGAGGATCCAGGCATACCAAGCTTTAGTTTGATACTAAATGAAAAGAATTGAAGTATTAATTTCCCCAAAGTAGATGATCCAAGGACCAGACAAACTAAGCTTCTGTCTAACACTTGATAAAAATATCAATTTAGACGAGGTATGTGGTCCGAGGATCCAGGCATACCAAGCTTTAGTTTGATACTAAATGAAAAGAATTGAAGTATTAATTTCCCCAAAGTAGATGATCCGAGGACCAAACATAGATAAGGTTCTGTCTATCACTTGATAAAAATATCAATTTAGACGAGGTATGTGGTCCGAGGATCCAGGCATACCAAGCTTTAGTTTGATACTAAATGAAAAGAATTGAAGTGTTAATTTCCCCAAATTAGATGATCCAAGGACCAGGCATAACTAAGGTTCTGTCTAACACTTGATAAAAATATCAATTTAGACGAGGTATGTGGTCCGAGGATCCAGGCATACCAAGCTTTAGTTTGATACTAAATGAAAAGAATTGAAGTATTAATTTCCCCAAAGTAGATGATCCAAGGACTAGACAGTCTAAGGTTCTGTGTAACACTTGATAAAAATATCAATTTAGGCGAGGTATGTGGTTTGAGAATCCAGGCATACCAAGCTTTAGTTTGATACTAAATGAAAAGAATTGAAGTGTTAATTTCCCCAAATTAGATGACCCAAGGACCAAGCATAACTAAGGTTCTGTCTAACACTTGATAAAAATATCAATTTAGACGAGGTATGTGGTCCGAGGATCCGGGCACACCAAGCTTTAGTTTGATTCTAAATGACAAGATTTGAGGTGTTAATTTCCCTAAAGTAGATGATCTGAGGACCAGACAAACTAAGGTTCTGTCTAACACTTGATGAAAATATCAATTTAGACGAGGTATGTGGTCCGAGGATCCAGGCATACCAGGCTTCAGTTTGATACTAAATGAAAAGAATTGAAGTGTTAATTTCCCCAAAGTAGATGATCCAAGGACCAGGCATAACTAAGGTTCTGTCTAACACTTGATAAAAATATCAATTTAGACGAGGTATGTGATCCGAGGATCCAGGCATACAAAGCTTTAGTTTGATACTAAATGAAAAGATTTGAAGCGTTAATTTCTTAAAGTAGATGATCCAAGGACCAGACAAACTAAGCTTCTGTCTAACACTTGATAAAAATATCGATTTAGACGAGGTATGTGGTCCGAGGATCCAGGCATACTAGGCTTTAGTTTGATACTAAATGAAAAGAATTGAAGTATTAATTTCCCCAAAGTAGATGATCCGAGGACCAAACATAGATAAGGTTCTGTCTATCACTTGATAAAAATATCAATTTAGACGAGGTATGTGGTCCGAGCATCCAGGCATACTAGGCTTTAGTTTGATACTAAATGAAAAGAATTGAAGCGTTAATTTCCCCAAAGTAGATGATCCAAGGACCAGGCATAACTAAGGTTCTGTCTATCACTTGATAAAAATATCAATTTAGACGAGGTATGTGGTTCGAGAATCCAGGCATACTAGGCTTTAGTTTGATACTAAATGAAAAGAATTGAAGCGTTAATTTCCCCAAAGTAGATGATACGTGGACCAGACATAACTAAGGTTCTGTCTAACACTTGATAAAAATATCAATTTAGACGAGGTATGTGGTCCGAGCATCCAGGCATACCAGGCTTCAGTTTGATACTAAATGAAAAGAATTTAAGTATTAATTTCTCCAAAGTAGATGATACGTGGACCAGACATAACTAAGGTTCTGTCTAACACTTGATAAAAATATCAATTTAGACGAGGTATGTGGTCCGAGGATCCAGGCATACCAAGCTTTAGTTTGATACTAAATGAAAAGAATTGAAGTGTTAATTTCCCCAAAGTAGATGATCCAAGGACCAGCCATAACTAAGGTTCTGTCTAACACTTGATTAAAATATCAATTTAGACGAGGTATGTGGTCCGAGGATCCAGGCATACCAAGCTTTAGTTTGATACTAAATGAAAAGATTTGAAGTGTTAATTTCCCCAAAGTAGATGATCCGAGGACCAGACAAACTAAGTTTCTGTCTAACACTTGATAAAACTATTAATTTAGACGAGGTATGTGGTCCGAGGATCCGGGCATACCAAGCTTTAGTTTGATACTAAATGAAAAGATTTGAAGTGTTAATTTCCCCAAAGTAGATGATCCGAGGACCAGACAAACTAAGGTTCTGTCTAACACTTGATAAAAATATCAATTTAGACGAGGTATGTGGTCCGAGGATCCAGGCATACCAGGCTTCAGTTTGATACTAAATGAAAAGAATTGAAGTGTTAATTTCCCCAAAGTAGATGATCCAAGGACCAGGCATAACTAAGGTTCTGTCTAACACTTGATAAAAATATCAATTTAGACGAGGTATGTGGTCCGAGGATCCAGGCATACCAAGCTTTAGTTTGATACTAAATGAAAAGATTTGAAGTGTTAATTTCCCATAAGTAGATGATCCAAGGACCTGACAAACTAAGGTTCTGTCTAACACTTGAGAAAAATATCAATTTAGACGAGGTATGTGGTC
The DNA here is from genome assembly GCF_040712315.1 of Castanea sativa. Classification (NCBI taxonomy): domain Eukaryota; kingdom Viridiplantae; phylum Streptophyta; class Magnoliopsida; order Fagales; family Fagaceae; genus Castanea; species Castanea sativa. The sequence continues at coordinate 6,777,976 of NC_134020.1, forward strand.
CGAGGATCTAGGCATACCAGGCTTCAGTTTGATACTAAATGAAAAGAATTGGAGTGTTAATTTCTCCAAAGTAGATGATACGAGGATCGGACATAACTATGGTTCTGTCTAACACTTGATAAAAATATCAATTTAGACGAGGTATGTGGTCCGAGGATCCAGGCATACCAAGCTTCAGTTTGATACTAAATGAGAAGAATTGAAGTGTTAATTTCCCAAAGTAGATGATCCAAGGACCAGACAAACTAAGGTTCTGTCTAACACTTGATAAAAATATCAATTTAGACGAGGTACGTGGTCCGAGGATCCAGGCATACCAAGCTTCGGTTTGATACTAAATTAAAAGAATTGAAGTGTTAATTTCCCCAAAGTAGATGATCCGAGGACCAGACATAAATAAGGTTCTGTCTATCACTTGATAAAAATATCAATTTAGACGAGCTATGTGGTCTGAGGATCCAGGCAAACCAAGCTTCAGTTTGATACTAAATGAAAAGAGTTGAAGTGTTAATTTTCCCAAAGTAGATGATCCAAGGACCGGGCATAACTAAGGTTCTATCTAACACTTGATAAAAATATCAATTTAGACGAGGTATGTGGTCCGAGGATCCAGGCATACCAGGCTTCGGTTTGATACTAAATGAAAAGAATTGAAGTATTAATTTCCCCAAAGTAGATGATCCAAGGACCAGCCATAACTAAGGTTCTGTCTAACACTTGATAAAAATATCAATTTAGACGAGCTATGTGGTCTGAGCATCCAGGCATACCAAGCTTCAGTTTGATACTAAATGAAAACAATTGAAGTGTTAATTTCCCAGAAGTAGATGATCCAAGGACCAGGCATAACTAAGGTTCTGTCTAACACTTGATAAAAATAAAAATTTAGACGAGGTATGTGGTCCGAGGATCCAGGCATACCAAGCTTTAGTTTGATACTAAATGAAAAGAATTGAAGTGTTAATTTCCCCAAAGTAGATGATCCAAGGACCAGGCATAACTAAGGTTCTGTCTAACACTTGATAAAAATATCAATTTAGACGAAGTATGTGGTCCGAGGATCCAGGCATACCAAGCTTTAGTTTGATACTAAATGAAAATATTTGAAGTGTTAATTTCCCAAAGTAGATGATCCAAGGACCAGGCATAACAAAGGTTCTGTCTAACACTTGATAAAAATATCAATTTAGACGAAGTATGTGGTCCGAGGATCCAGGCATACCAAGCTTTAGTTTGATACTAAATGAAAAGAATTGAAGTGTTAATTTCCCCAAATTAGATGACCCAAGGACCAGGCATAACTAAGGTTCTGTCTAACACTTGATAAAAATATCAATTTAGACGAAGTATGTGGTCCGAGGATCCAGCATACCAAGTTAGTTTGATACTAAATGAAAAGAATTGAAGTGTTAATTTCCCAAAGTAGATGATCCAAGGACCAGACAAACTAAGGTTCTGTCTAACACTTGATAAAAATATCAATTTAGACGAGGTATGTGGTCCGAGGATCCAGGCATACCAAGCTTTAGTTTGATACTAAATGAAAAGAATTGAAGTGTTAATTTCCCAAAGTAGATGATCCAAGGACCAGACAAACTAAGGTTCTGTCTAACACTTGATAAAAATATCAATTTAGACGAGGTATGTGGTCCGAGGATCCAGGCATACCAAGCTTTAGTTTGATACTAAATGAAAAGATTTGAAGTGTTAATTTCCCATAAGTAGATGATCTGAGGACCAGACAAACTAAGGTTCTGTCTAACACTTGATAAAAATATTAATTTAGACGAGGTCTGTGGTCCGAGGATCCGGGCATACCAGGCTTCAGTTTGACACTAAATGAGAAGAATTGAAGTGTTAATTTTATCAAAGTAGATGATCGAAGTACCAGCCATAACTAAGGTTCTGTCTAACACTTGATTAAAATATCAATTTAGACGAGGTATGTGGTCCGAGGATCCAGGCATACCAAGCTTCAGTTTGATACTAAATGAAAAGAATTAAAGTGTTAATTTCCCCAAAGTAGATGATCCGAGGACCAGAAAAACTAAGGTTCTGTCTAACACTTGAAAAAATATCAATTTAGACGAGGTATGTGGTCCGAGGATCCGGGCATACCTGGCTTCAGTTTGATACTAAATGAAAAGAATTGAAGTGTTAATTTTCCCAAAGTAGATGATACAAGGACCAGACATAACTAAGGTTCTGTCTAACACTTAATAAAAATATCAATATAGACGAGGTATGTGATCTGAGGATCTAGGCATACCAAGCTTCAGTTTGATACTAAATGAAAAGAATTAAAGTGTTAATTTCACCAATGTAGATGATCCAAGGACCAGGCATAACTAAAGTTCTGTCTAACACTTGATAAAAATATCAATTTTGACGAGGTATGTGGTCCGAGGATCCAGGCATACCAAGCTTTAGTTTGATACTAAATGAAAAGAATTGAAGTGTTAATTTCCCCAAAGTAGATGATCCGAGGACCAGACAAACTAAGGTTCTGTCTAACACTTGATAAAAATATTAATTTAGACGAGGTATGTGGTCCGAGGATCCGGGAATACCAAGCTTTAGTTTGATACTAAATGAAAAGATTTGAAGTGTTAATTTCCCCAAAGTAGATGATCCAAGGACCAGGCATAACTAAGGTTCTGTCTAACACTTGATAAAAATATCAATTTAGACGAGGTATGTGGGCCGAGGATCCAGGCATACCAAGCTTTAGTTTGATACTAAATGAAAAGAATTGAAGTATTAATTTCCCCAAAGTAGATGATCCGAGGACCAAACATAGATAAGGTTCTGTCTATCACTTGATAAAAATATCAATTTAGACGAGCTATGTGGTCTGAGGATCCAGGCATACCACGCTTCAGTTTGATACTAAATGAAAAGAATTGAAGTATTAATTTCCCCAAAGTAGATGATCCGAGGACCAAACATAGATAAGGTTCTGTCTATCACTTGATAAAAATATCAATTTAGACGAGGTATGTGATCCGAGGATCCAGGCATACAAAGCTTTAGTTTGACACTAAATGAAAAGATTTGAAGCGTTAATTTCTTAAAGTAGATGATCCAAGGACCAGACAAACTAAGCTTCTGTCTAACACTTGATAAAAATATCGATTTAGACGAGGTATGTGGTCCGAGGATCCAGGCATACCAGGCTTCAGTTTGATACTAAATGAAAAGAATTGAAGTGTTAATTTCTCCAAAGTAGATGATACGAGGACCAGACATAACTATGGTTCTGTCTAACACTTGATAAAAATATCAATTTAGACGAGGTATGTGGTCCGAGGATCCAGGCATACAAAGCTTTAGTTTGATACTAAATGAAAAGATTTGAAGCGTTAATTTCTTAAAGTAGATGATCCAAGGACCAGACAAACTAAGCTTCTGTCTAACACTTGATAAAAATATCGATTTAGACGAGGTATGTGGTCCGAGGATCCAGGCATACCAGGCTTCAGTTTGATACTAAATGAAAAGAATTGAAGTGTTAATTTCCCCAAAGTAGATAATCCGAGGACCAGACATAGATAAGGTTCTGTCTATCACTTGATGAAAATATCAATTTAGACAAGCTATGTGGTCTGAGGATCCAGGCATACAAAGCTTTAGTTTGATACTAAATGAAAAGATTTGATGCGTTAATTCCTTAAAGTAGATGATCCAAGGACCAGACAAACTAAGCTTCTGTCTAACACTTGATAAAAATATCAATTTAGACGAGGTATGTGGTCCGAGGATCCAGGCATACCAAGCTTTAGTTTGATACTAAATGAAAAGAATTGAAGTGTTAATTTCCCCAAAGTAGATGATCCAAGGACCGGGCATAACTAAGGTTCTGTCTAACACTTGATAAAAATATCAATTTAGACGAGGTATGTGGTCCGAGGATCCAGGCATACCAAGCTTTAGTTTGATACTAAATGAAAAGAATTGAAGTGTTAATTTCCCCAAAGTAGATGATCCAAGGACCAGGCATAACTAAGGTTTTGTCTAACACTTGATAAAAATATCAATTTAGACGAGGTATGTGGTCCGAGGATCCAGGCATACCAAGCTTTAGTTTGATACTAAATGAAAAGAATTGAAGTGTTAATTTCCCCAAAGTAGATGATCCAAGGACCAGACATAACTAAGGTTCTGTCTAACACTTGATAAAAATATCAATTTAGACGAGGTATGTGGTCCGAGGATCCAGGCATACCAAGCTTTAGTTTGATACTAAATGAAAAGATTTGAAGTGTTAATTTCCCAAAGTAGATGATCCAAGGACCAGACAAACTAAGGTTCTGTCTAACACTTGATAAAAATATCAATTTAGACGAGGTATGTGGTCCGAGGATCCAGGCATACCAGGCTTCAGTTTGATACTAAATGAAAAGAATTGAAGTGTTAATTTCTCTAAAGTAGATGATACGAGGACCAGAATAAACTAAGGTTCTGTCTAACACTTGATAAAAATATCAATTTAGACGAGGTATGTGGTCCGAGGATCCAGGCATACCAAGCTTCAGTTTGATACTAAATGAAAAGAATTGAAGTGTTAATTTCCCCAAAGTAGATGATCCAAGGACCAGGCATAACTAAGGTTCTGTCTAACACTTGATAAAAATATCAATTTAGACGAGGTATGTGGTCCGAGGATCCAGGCATACCAGGCTTCAGTTTGATACTAAATGAAAAGAATTGAAGTGTTAATTTCTCCAAAGTAGATGATACGAGGACCAGACATAACTAAGGTTCTGTCTAACACTTGATAAAAATATCAATTTAGACGAGGTATGTGGTCCGAGGATCCAGGCACACCAAATTTTAATTTGATACTAAATGAAAAGATTTGAAGTGTTAATTTCCCAAAGTAGATGATCCAAGGACCAGACAAACTAAGGTTCTGTCTAACACTTGATAAAAATATCAATTTAGACGAGGTATGTGGTCCGAGGATCCAGGCATACCAGGCTTCAGTTTGATACTAAATGAAAAGAATTGAAGTGTTAATTTCCCCAAAGTAGATGATACGAGGACCAGACATAACTAAGGTTCTGTCTAACACTTGATAAAAATATCAATTTAGACGAAGTATGTGGTCCGAGGATCCAGGCATACCAGGCTTCAGTTTGATACTAAATGAAAAGAATTGAAGTGTTAATTTCCCCAAATTAGATGATCCAAAGACCGGGCATAACTAAGGTTCTGTCTGACACTTCATAAAAATATCAATTTTGACGACGTATGTGGTCCGAGGATCTACGCATACCAGGCTTTAGTTTGATACTGAATGAAAAGATTTGAAGTGTTAATTTCCCAAAGTAGAGGATCCACGGACCAGGCATAACCAAGAGTTCGTATAACATTTGAAAAAATATCAATTTAGACGAGGGGTGTGGTCCGAGGATCCAGGCATACCAAGCTTCAGTTTGATACTAAATGAAAAGAATTGAAGTGTTAATTTCCCCAAAGTAGATGATCCGAGGACCAGACATAACTAAGGTTCTGTCTAACACTTGATAAAAATATCAATTTAGACGAAGTATGTGGTCCGAGGATCCAGGCATACCAAGCTTTAGTTTGATACTAAATGAAAAGAATTGAAGTGTTAATTTCCCAAAGTAGATGATCCAAGCACCAGACAAACTAAGGTTCTGTCTAACACTTGATAAAAATATCAATTTAGACGAGGGGTGTGGTCCGAGGATCCAGGCATACCAAGCTTCGGTTTGATCCTAAATGAAAAGAACTGAAGTGTTAATTTCTCCAAAATAGATGATCTAAGGACCAGGCATAACTAAGGTTCTGTCTTACACTTGATAAAAATATCAATTTAGACGAGGTATGTGGTCCGAGGATCCAGGCATACCAAGCTTTAGTTTGATACTAAATGAAAAGAATTGAAGTGTTAATTTCCCCAAAGTAGATGATCCGAGGACCAGGCATAACTAAGGTTCTGTCTTACACTTGATAAAAATATCAATTTTGACGAGTTATGTGGTCCGAGGATCCAGGCATACCAAGCTTTAGTTTGATAATAAATGAAAAGATTTGAAGTGTTAATTTCCCCAAAGTAGATGATCCGAGAACCAGACAAACTAAGGTTCTGTCTAACACTTGATAAAAATATTAATTTAGACGAGGTATGTGGTCCGAGGATCCGGGCATACCAAGCTTTAGTTTGATACTAAATGAAAAGATTTGAAGTGTTAATTTCCCCAAAGTAGATGATCCGAGGACCAGACAAACTAAGGTCCTGTCTAACACTTGATAAAAAGATCAATTTAGACGAGTTATGTGGTACGAGGATCCAGGCATACCAGGCTTCAGTTTGATCCTAAATCAAAAGAACTGAAGTGTTAATTTCCCCAAAGTAGATGATCCAAGGACCAGGGATAACTAAGGTTCTGTCTAACACTTGACAAAAATATCAATTTAGATGAGGTATGTGATCCGAGGATCCAGGCATACAAAGCTTTAGTTTGATACTATATGAAAAGATTTGAAGTGTTAATTTCCCAAAGTAGATGATCCATGGACAAGACAAACTAAGGTCCTGTCTAACACTTGATAAAAATATCAATTTAGACGAAGTATGTGGTCCGAGGATCCAGGCATACTAGGCTTCAGTTTGATACTAAATGAAAAGAATTGAAGTGTTAATTTCCCCAAAGTAGATGATCCGAGGACCAGACAAACTAAGGTTCTGTCTAACACTTGATAAAAATATTAATTTAGACGAGGTATGTGGTCCGAGGATCTGGGCACACCAAGCTTTAGTTTGATTCTAAATGACAAGATTTGAGGTGTTAATTTCCCTAAAGTAGATGATCCGAGGACCAGACAAACTAAGGTTCTGTCTAACACTTGATAAAAATATCAATTTAGACGAGGTATGTGGTCCGAGGATCCAGGCATACCAGGCTTCAGTTTGATACTAAATGAAAAGAATTGAAGTGTTAATTTCCCCAAAGAAGATGATACGAGGACCAGACAAACTAAGGTTCTGTCTAACACTTGATAAAAATATCAATTTAGACGAGGTATGTGGTCCGAGGATCCAGGCATACCAAGCTTTAGTTTGATACTAAATGAAAAGAATTGAAGTGTTAATTTCCCCAAAGTAGATGATCCAAGGACCAGGTATAACTAAGGTTCTGTCTTAGACTTGATAAAAATATCAATTTTGACGAGGTATGTGGTCCGAGGATCCAGGCATACCAAGCTTTAGTTTGATACTAAATGAAAAGATTTGAAGTGTTAATTTCCCCAAAGTAGATGATCCGAGGACCAGACATAAATAAGGTTCTGTCTAACACTTGCTAAAAATTTTAATTTAGACTAGGGGTGTGGTCCGAGGATCCAGGCATACCAAGCTTTAGTTTGATACTAAATGAAAAGATTTGAAGTGTTAATTTCCCCAAAGTAGATGATCCGAGGACCAGACAAACTAAGGTTCTGTCTAACACTTGATAAAACTATTAATTTAGACGAGGTATGTGGTCCGAGGATCCGGGCATACCAAGCTTTAGTTTGATACTAAATGAAAAGATTTGAAGTGTTAATTTCCCCAAAGTAGATGATCCGAGGACCAGACAAACTAAGGTTCTGTCTAACACTTGATAAAAATATCAATTTAGACGAGCTATGTGGTCTGAGAATCCAAGCATACCAAGCTTCAGTTTGATACTAAATGAAAAGAATTGAAGTGTTAATTTCCCCAAAGTAGATGATCCAAGGACCAGGCATAACTAAGGTTCTGTCTAACACTTGATAAAAATATCAATTTAGACGAGGTATGTGGTCCGAGGATCCAGGCATACCAAGCTTTAGTTTGATACTAAATGAAAAGATTTGAAGTGTTAATTTCCCAAAGTAGATGATCCAAGGACCAGACAAACTAAGGTTCTGTCTAACACTTGATAAAAATATCAATTTAGACGAGGTATGTGGTCCGAGGATCCAGGCATACCAGGCTTCAGTTTGATACTAAATGAAAAGAATTGAAGTGTTAATTTCTCCAAAGTAGATGATCCGAGGACCAGACATAACTAAGGTTCTGTCTAACACTTGATAAAAATATCAATTTAGACGAGGTATGTGGTCCGAGGATCCAGGCATACCAAGCTTTAGTTTGATACTAAATGAAAAGATTTGAAGTGTTAATTTCCCAAAGTAGATGATCCAAGGACCAGACAAACTAAGGTTCTGTCTAACACTTGATAAAAATATCAATTTAGACGAAGTGTGTGGTCCGAGGATCCAGGCATAACAGGCTTCAGTTTGATACTAAATGAAAAGAATTGAAGGGTTAATTTCCCCAAAATAGATGATACGAGGACCGGACATAACTTAGGTTCTGTCTAACACTTGATAAAAATATCAATTTAGGCGAAGTTTGTGGTCCGAGGATCCAGGCAAACCAATTTTCAGTTTGATACTAAATGAAAAGAATTGAAGAGTTAATTTCACCAAAGTAGATGATCCAAGGACCAGGCATAACTAAGGTTCTGTCTAACACTTGATAAAAATATCAATTTAGACGAGGTATGTGGTCCGAGGATCCAGGCATACCAAGCTTTAGTTTGATACTAAATGAAAAGAATTGAAGTGTTAATTTCCCCAAAGTAGATGATCCAAGGACCAGCCATAACTAAGGTTCTGTCTAACACTTGATAAAAATATCAATTTAGACAAGGTATGTGGTCCGAGGATCCAGGCATACCAAGCTTCAGTTTGACACTAAAAGAAAAGAATTGAAGTGTTAATTTCCCCAAAGTAGAGGATCCAAGGACCAGCCATAACTAAGGTTCTGTCTAACACTTGATAAAAATATCAATTTAGAAGAAGTATGTGGTCCGAGGATCCAGGCATTGCAAGCTTTAGTTTGATACTAAATGAAAAGGTTTGAAGTGTTAATTTCCCCAGAGTAGATGATCCGAGGACCAGACAAACTAAGGTTCTGTCTAACACTTGATAAAAATATCAATTTAGACGAGGTATGTGGTCCGAGGATCTAGGCATACCTAGCTTCAGTTTGATACTAAATGAAAAGAAATTTAATGTTAATTTCCCCAAAGTAGGTGATCCAAGGACCAGGCATAACTAAGGTTCTGTCTAACACTTGATAAAAATATCAATTTAGACGAGGTATGTGGTCCGAGGATCCAGGCATAGCAAGCTTTAGTTTGATACTAAATGAAAAGATTTGAAGTGTTAATTTCCCAAAGTAGATGATCCAAGGGCCAGACAAACTAAGGTTCTGTCTAACACTTGATAAAAATATCAATTTAGACGAGGTATGTGGTCCGAGGATCCAGGCATACCAGGCTACAGTTTGATACTAAATGAAAAGAATTGAAGTGTTAATTTCTCCAAAGTAGATGATACGAGGATCGAACATAACTAAGGTTCTGTCTAACACTTGATAAAAATATCAATTTAGACGAGGTATGTGGTCCGAGGATCCAGGCACACCAAATTTTAATTTGATACTAAATGAAAAGATTTGAAGTGTTAATTTCCCAAAGTAGATGATCCAAGGACCAGACAAACTAAGGTTCTGTCTAACACTTGATAAAAATATCAATTTAGACGAGGTATGTGGTCCGAGGATCCAGGCATACCAAGCTTCAGTTTGATACTAAATGAAAAGAATTGAAGTGTTAATTTCCCCAAAGTAGATGATACGAGGACCAGACATAACTAAGGTTCTGTCTAACACTTGATAAAAATATCAATTTAGACGAGGTATGTGGTCCGAGGATCCAGGCATACCAAGCTTCAGTTTAATACTAAATGAAAAGAATTGAAGTGTTAATTTCCCCAAAGTAGATGATCCGAGGACTAGACATAAATATGGATCTATCTAACACTTGATAAAAATATCAATTTAGACGAGCTATGTGGTCTGAGGATCCAGGCATACCAAGCTTCAGTTTGACACTAAATGAAAAGAATTGAAGTGTTAATTTCCCCAAAGTAGATGATCCAAGGACCAGCCAAAACTAAGGTTCTGTCTAACACTTGATTAAAATATCAATTTAGACGAGGTATGTGGTCCGAGGATCTAGGCATACAAAGCTTTTGTTTGATACTAAAAGAAAAGATTTGAAGTGTTAATTTCCCATAAGTCGATGATCTGAGGACCAGACAAACTAAGGTTCTGTCTAACACTTGATAAAAATATCAATTTAGACGAGGTATGTGGTCCGAGGATCCAGGCATACCAAGCTTTAGTTTAATACTAAATGAAAAGAATTGAAGTGTTAATTTCCCCAAAGTAGATGATCCAAGGACCAGGCATAACTAAGGTTCTGTCTAACACTTGATAAAAATAAAAATTTAGACGAGGTATGTGGTCCGAGGATCCAGGCATACCAAGCTTTAGTTTAATACTAAATGAAAAGAATTGAAGTGTTAATTTCCCCAAAGTAGATGATCCAAGGACCAGGCATAACTAAGGTTCTGTCTAACACTTGATAAAAATATCAATTTAGACGAGGTATGTGGTCCGAGGATCTAGGCATACCAAGCTTTAGTTTGATACAAAATGAAAAGATTTGAAGTGTTAATTTCCCCAAAGTAGATGATCCAAGGACCAGGCATAACTAAGGTTCTGTCTAACACTTGATAAAAATATCAATTTAGACGAGGTATGTGGTCCGAGGATCCAGGCACACCAAATTTTAATTTGATAATAAATGAAAATATTTGAAGTGTTAATTTCCCAAAGTAGATGATCCAAGGACCAGGCATAACTAAGGTTCTGTCTAACACTTGATAAAAATATCAATTTAGACGAGGTATGTGGTCCGAGGATCCAGGCATACCAAGCTTTAGTTTGATACTAAATGAAAAGATTTGAAGTGTTAATTTCCCAAAGTAGATGATCCAAGGGCCAGACAAACTAAGGTTCTGTCTAACACTTGATAAAAATATCAATTTAGACGAGGTATGTGGTCCGAGGATCCAGGCATACCAGGCTTCAGTTTGATACTAAATGAAAAGAATTGAAGTGTTAATTTCTCCAAAGTAGATGATACGAGGACCAGACATAACTAAGGTTCTGTCTAACACTTGATAAAAATATCAATTTAGACGAGGTATGTGGTCCGAGGATCCAGGCATACCAAGCTTCAGTTTGATACTAAATGAAAAGAATTGAAGTGTTAATTTCCCCAAAGTAGATGATCCAAGGACCAGGCATAACTAAGGTTCTGTCTAACACTTGATAAAAATATCAATTTAGACGAGGTATGTGGGCCGAGGATCCATGCATACCAGGCTTTAGTTTGATACTAAATGAAATGAATTGAAGTATTAATTTCCCCAAAGTAGATGATCCAAGGACCAGACAAACTAAGGTTCTGTCTAACACTTGATAAAAATATCAATTTAGACGAGGTATGTGGTCCGAGGATCCAGGCATACCAAGCTTTAGTTTGATACTAAATGAAAAGAATTGAAGTATTAATTTCCCCAAAGTAGATGATCCGAGGACCAAACATAGATAAGGTTCTGTCTAACACTTGATAAAAATATCAATTTAGACGAGGTATGTGGGCCGAGGATCCAGGCATACCAAGCTTTAGTTTGATACTAAATGAAAAGAATTGAAGTGTTAATTTCCCCAAAGTAGATGATCCAAGGACCAGGCATAACTAAGGTTCTGTCTAACACTTGATAAAAATATCAATTTAGACGAGGTATGTGGTCCGAGGATCCAGGCATACCAAGCTTCAGTTTGACACTAAATGAAAAGAATTGAAGTGTTAATTTCCCCAAAGTAGATGATCCAAGGACCAGCCATAACTAAGGTTCTGTCTAACACTTGATTAAAATATCAATTTAGACGAGGTATGTGGTCCGAGGATCCAGGCATACCAAGCTTTTGTTTGATACTAAATGAAAAGAATTGAAGTGTTAATTTCCCCAAAGTAGATGATCCAAGGACCGGGCATAACTAAGGTTCTGTCTAACACTTGATAAAAATATCAATTTAGACGAGGTATGTGGTCCGAGGATCCAGGCATACCAAGCTTTAGTTTGATACTAAATGAAAAGAATTGAAGTGTTAATTTCCCCAAAGTAGATGATCCGAGGACCAGACATAACTAAGGTTCTGTCTAACACTTGATAAAAATATCAATTTAGACGAGGTATGTGGTCCGAGGATCCAGGCATACCAAGCTTCAGTTTGATACTAAATGAAAAGAATTGAAGTGTTAATTTCACCAAAGTAGATGATCCAAGGACCAGGCATAACTAAGGTTCTGTCTAACACTTGATAAAAATATTAATTTAGACGAGGTATGTGGTCCGAGGATCTACGCATACCAGGCTTTAGTTTGATACTGAATGAAAAGATTTGAAGTGTTAATTTCCCAAAGTAGAGGATCCACGGACAAGACAAACAAAGGTTCTGTCTAACACTTGACAAAAATAACAATTTAGACGAAGTATGTGGTCCGAGGATCCAGGCATACCAGGCTTCAGTTTGATACTAAATGAAAAGAATTGAAGTGTTAATTTCTCCAAAGTAGATGATACGAGGACCAGACATAACTAAGGTTCTGTCTAACACTTGCTAAAAATATCAATTTAGACGAGGGGTGTGGTCCGAGGATCCAGGCATACCAAGCTTTAGTTTGATACTAAATGAAAAGATTTGAAGTGTTAATTTCCCAAAGTAGATGATCCAAGGACCAGACAAACTAAGGTTCTGTCTAACACTTGATAAAAATATCAATTTAGACGAGGTATGTGGTCCGAGGATCCAGGCATACCAAGCTTCAGTTTGATACTAAATGAAAAGAATTGAAGTGTTAATTTCCCCAAAGTAGATGATACGAGGACCAGACATAACTAAGGTTCTGTCTAACACTTGATAAAAATATCAATTTAGACGAGGTATGTGGTCCGAGGATCCAGGCATACCAAGCTTCAGTTTGATACTAAATGAAAAGAATTGAAGTGTTAATTTCCCCAAAGTAGATGATCCAAGGACCAGGCATAACTAAGGTTCTGTCTAACACTTGATAAAAATATCAATTTAGACGAGGTATGTGGTCCGAGGATCCAGGCATACCAGGCTTCAGTTTGATACTAAATGAAAAGAATTGAAGTGTTAATTTCCCCAAAGTAGATGATCCATGGACCAGGCATAACTAAGGTTCTGTCTAACACTTGATAAAAATATTAATTTAGGTGAGGTATGTGGTTTGAGGATCCGGGCATACCTGGCTTCAGTGTGATACTAAATGAAAAGAATTGAAGTATTAATTTCCCCAAAGTAGATGATCTGAGGACCAGACATAATTAAGGTTCTATCTAACACTTGATAAAAATATCAATTTAGACGAGTTATGTGGTACGAGGATCCAGGCATACCAAGCTTCAGTTTGATACTAAATGAAAAGAATTGAAGTGTTAATTTCCCCAAAGTAGATGATACAAGGACCAGACATAACTAAGGTTCTGTGTAACACTTAATAAAAATATCAATTTAGACGAGGTATGTGGTCCGAGGATCCAGGCATACCAAGCTTCAGTTTGATACTAAATGAAAAGAATTGAAGTGTTAATTTCCCCAAATTAGATGATCCAAGGACCGGGCATAACTAAGGTTCTGTCTAACACTTGATAAAAATATCAATTTAGACGAGGTATGTGGTCCGAGGATCCAGGCATACCAAGCTTTAGTTTGATACTAAATGAAAAGAATTGAAGTGTTAATTTCCCCAAAGTAGATGATCCAAGGACCAGGCATAACTAAGGTTCTGTCTAACACTTGATAAAAATATCAATTTAGACGAAGTATGTGGTCCGAGGATCCAGGCATACCAGGCTTCAGTTTGATACTAAATGAAAAGAATTGAAGTGTTAATTTCTCCAAAGTAGATGATACGAGGACCAGACATAACTAAGGTTCTGTCTAACACTTGATAAAAATATCAATTTAGACGAGGTATGTGGTCCGAGGATCCAAGCATACCAAGCTTCAGTTTGATACTAAATGAAAAGAATTGAAGTGTTAATTTCACCAAAGTAGATGATCCAAGGACCAGGCATAACTAAGGTTCTGTCTAACACTTGATAAAAATATCAATTTAGACGAAGTATGTGGTCCGAGGATCCAGGCATACCAGGCTTCAGTTTGATACTAAATGAAAAGAATTGAAGTGTTAATTTCCCCAAAGTAGATGATACAAGGACCAGACATAACTAAGGTTCTGTGTAACACTTAATAAAAATATCAATTTAGACGAGGTATGTGGTCCGAGGATCCAGGCATACCAAGCTTTAGTTTGATACTAAATGAAAAGAATTGAAGTGTTAATTTCCCCAAAGTAGATGATCCAAGGACCAGCCATAACTAAGGTTCTGTCTAACACTTGATAAAAATATCAATTTAGACGAGGTATGTGGTCCGAGGATCCAGGCATACCAAGCTTCAGTTTGATACTAAATGAAAAGAATTGAAGTGTTAATTTCCCCAAAGTAGATGATCCAAGGACCGGGCATAACTAAGGTTCTGTCTAACACTTGATAAAAATATCAATTTAGACGAGGTATGTGGTCCGAGGATCCAGGCATACCAAGCTTTAGTTTGATACTAAATGAAAAGATTTGAAGTGTTAATTTACCCAAAGTAGATGATCCGAGGACCAGAGAAACCAAGGTTCTGTCTAACACTTTATAAAAAGATCAATTTAGACGAGTTATGTGGTACGAGGATCCGGGCACACCAGGCTTCGGTTTGATCCTAAATGAAAAGAACTGAAGTGTTAATTTCTCCAAAGTAGATGATCCAAGGACCAGGCATAACTAAGGTTCTGTCTAACACTTGATAAAAATATCAATTTAGACGAGGTATGTGGTCCGAGGATCCAGGCATACCAAGCTTTAGTTTGATACTAAATGAAAAGATTTGAAGCGTTAATTTCTTAAAGTAGATGATCCAAGGACCAGACAAACTAAGCTTCTGTCTAACACTTGATAAAAATATCGATTTAGACGAGGTATGTGGTCCGAGGATCCAGGCATACCAGGCTTCAGTTTGATACTAAATGAAAAGAATTGAAGTGTTAATTTCCCCAAAGTAGATGATACGTGGACCAGACATAACTAAGGTTCTGTCTAACACTTGATAAAAATATCAATTTAGACGAGGTATGTGGGCCGAGGATCCAGGCATACCAAGCTTTAGTTTGATACTAAATGAAAAGAATTGAAGTATTAATTTCCCCAAAGTAGATGATCCAAGGACCAGACAAACTAAGCTTCTGTCTAACACTTGATAAAAATATCAATTTAGACGAGGTATGTGGGCCGAGGATCCAGGCATACCAAGCTTTAGTTTGATACTAAATGAAAAGAATTGAAGTATTAATTTCCCCAAAGTAGATGATCCGAGGACCAAACATAGATAAGGTTCTGTCTATCACTTGATAAAAATATCAATTTAGACGAGGTATGTGATCCGAGGATCCAGGCATACAAAGCTTTAGTTTGACACTAAATGAAAAGATTTGAAGCGTTAATTTCTTAAAGTAGATGATCCAAGGACCAGACAAACTAAGCTTCTGTCTAACACTTGATAAAAATATCGATTTAGACGAGGTATGTGGTCCGAGGATCCAGGCATACCAGGCTTCAGTTTGATACTAAATGAAAAGAATTGAAGTGTTAATTTCTCCAAAGTAGATGATACGAGGATCGGACATAACTATGGTTCTGTCTAACACTTGATAAAAATATCAATTTAGACGAGGTATGCGGTCCGAGGATCCAGGCATACTAGGCTTCAGTTTGACACTAAATGAAAAGAATTGAAGTATTAATTTTCCCAAAGTAGATGATCCAAGGACCAGGCATAACTAAGGTTCTGTCTAACACTTGATAAAAATATCAATTTAGACGAGGTATGTGGTCCGAGATCCAGGCATACAGGCTTCAGTTTGATACTAAATGAAAAGAATTGAAGTGTTAATTTCCCCAAAGTAGATGATCCGAGGACCAGACATAACTAAGGTTCTGTCTAACACTTGATAAAAATATCAATTTAGACGAGGTATGTGGTCCGAGGATCCAGGCATACCAAGCTTTAGTTTGATACTAAATGAAAAGATTTGAAGTGTTAATTTCCCAAAGTAGATGATCCAAGGACCAGACAAACTAAGGTTCTGTCTAACACTTGATAAAAATATCAATTTAGACGAGGTATGTGGTCCGAGGATCCAGGCATACCAGGCTTCAGTTTGATACTAAATGAAAAGAATTGAAGTGTTAATTTCTCCAAAGTAGATGATACGTGGACCAGACATAACTAAGGTTCTGTCTAACACTTGATAAAAATATCAATTTAGACGAGGTATGTGGTCCGAGCATCCAGGCATACCAAGCTTTAGTTTGATACTAAATGAAAAGAATTGAAGTATTAATTTCCCCAAAATAGATGATCCGAGGACCAAACATAGATAAGGTTCTGTCTATCACTTGATAAAAATATCAATTTAGACGAGGTATGTGATCCGAGGATCCAGGCATACCAAGCTTTAGTTTGATACTAAATGAAAAGAATTGAAGTATTAATTTCCCCAAAGTAGATGATCCAAGGACCAGGCATAACTAAGGTTCTGTCTAACACTTGATAAAAATATCAATTTAGATGAGGTATGTGGGCCGAGGATCCATGCATTCCAAGCTTTAGTTTGATACTAAATGAAAAGAATTGAAGTATTAATTTCCCCAAAGTAGATGATCCGAGGACCAAACATAGATAAGGTTCTGTCTATCACTTGATAAAAATATCAATTTTGACGAGGTATGTGATCCGAGGATCCAGGCATACAAAGCTTTAGTTTGACACTAAATGAAAAGATTTGAAGTATTAATTTCCCCAAAGTAGAAGATCTGAGGACCAGACATAAATAAGGTTCTATCTAACACTTGATAAAAATATCAATTTAGACGAAGTATGTGGTCCGAGGATCCAGGCATACCAGGCTTCAGTTTGATACTAAATGAAAAGAATTGAAGTGTTAATTTCTCCAACGTAGATGATACGAGGACCAGACATAACTAAGGTTCCGTCTAACACTTGGTAAAAATATTAATTTAGACGAGGTATGTGGTCCGAGGATCTACGCATACCAGGCTTTAGTTTGATACTAAATGAAAAGAATTGAAGTGTTAATTTCCCCAAAGTAGATGATCCGAGGACCAGACATAGATAAGGTTCTGTCTATCACTTGATGAAAATATCAATTTAGACGAGCTATGTGGTCTGAGGATCCAGGCATACCACGCTTCAGTTTGATACTAAATGAAAAGAATTGAAGTGTTAATTTCCCCAAAGTAGATGATACGAGGACCAGACATAACTAAGGTTCTGTCTAACACTTGATAAAAATATCAATTTAGACGAGGTATGTGGTCCGAGGATCCAGGCATACCAGGCTTCAGTTTGATACTAAATGAAAAGAATTGAAGTGTTAATTTCACCAAAGTAGATGATCCAAGGACCAGGCATAACTAAGGTTCTGTCTAACACTTGATAAAAATATCAATTTAGACGAGATATGTGGTCCGCGGATCCAGGCATACCAATTTTCAGTTTGATACTAAATGAAAAGAATTGAAGAGTTAATTTCACCAAAGTAGATGATCCAAGGACCAGGCATAACTAAGGTTCTGTCTAACACTTGATAAAAATATCAATTTAGACGAAGTGTGTGGTCCGAGGATCCAGGCATACCAGGCTTCAGTTTGATACTAAATGAAAAGATTTGAAGTGTTAATTTCCCAAAGTAGATGATCCAAGGACCAGACAAACTAAGGTTCTGTCTAACACTTGATAAAAATATCAATTTAGACGAAGTATGTGGTCCGAGGATCCAGGCATACCAGGCTTCAGTTTGATACTAAATGAAAAGAATTGAAGTGTTAATTTCCCCAAAGTAGATGATACGAGGACCAGACATAACTAAGGTTCTGTCTAACACTTGATAAAAATATCAATTTAGACGAAGTATGTGGTCCGAGGATCCAGGCATACCAGGCTTCAGTTTGATACTAAATGAAAAGAATTGAAGTGTTAATTTCCCCAAAGTAGATGATCCGAGGACCAGACATAACTAAGGTTCTATCTAACACTTGATAAAAATATCAATTTAGACGAGGTATGTGGTCCGAGGATCCAGGCATACCAAGCTTCAGTTTGATACTAAATGAAAAGAATTGAAGTGTTAATTTCACCAAAGTAGATGATCCAAGGACCAGGCATAACTAAGGTTCTGTCTAACACTTGATAAAAATATCAATTTAGACGAGGTATGTGGTCCGAGGATCCAGGCATACCAAGCTTTAGTTTGATACTAAATGAAAAGATTTGAAGTGTTAATTTCCCAAAGTAGATGATCCAAGGACCAGACAAACTAAGGTTCTGTCTAACACTTGATAAAAATATCAATTTAGACGAGGTATGTGGTCCGAGGATCCAGGCATACCAGGCTTCAGTTTGATACTAAATGAAAAGAATTGAAGTGTTAATTTCTCCAAAGTAGATGATACGAGGACCAGACATAACTAAGGTTCTGTCTAACACTTGATAAAAATATCAATTTAGACGAGGTATGTGGTCCGAGGATCCAGGCATACCAAGCTTTAGTTTGATACTAAATGAAAAGAATTGAAGTGTTAATTTCCCAAAGTAGATGATCCAAGGACCAGACAAACTAAGGTTCTGTCTAACACTTGATAAAAATATCAATTTAGACGAGGTATGTGGTCCGAGGATCCAGGCATACCAAGCTTTAGTTTGATACTAAATGAAAAGAATTGAAGTGTTAATTTCCCCAAAGTAGATGATCCGAGGACCAGACATAGATAAGGTTCTGTCTATCACTTGATAAAAATATCAATTTAGACGAGGTATGTGATCCGAGGATCCAGGCATACCAAGCTTTAGTTTGATACTAAATGAAAAGAGTTGAAGTGTTAATTTTCCCAAAGTAGATGATCCAAGGACCGGGCATAACTAAGGTTCTATCTAACACTTGATAAAAATATCAATTTAGACGAGGTATGTGGTCCGAGGATCCAGGCATACCAAGCTTTAGTTTGATACTAAATGAAAAGAATTGAAGTGTTAATTTCCCCAAAGTAGATGATACGAGGACCAGACATAACTAAGGTTCTGTCTAACACTTGATAAAAATATCAATTTAGACGAGGTATGTGGTCCGAGGATCCAGGCATACCAAGCTTTAGTTTGATACTAAATGAAAAGAATTGAAGTGTTAATTTCCCCAAAGTAGATGATCCAAGGACCGGGCATAACTAAGGTTCTGTCTAACACTTGATAAAAATATCAATTTAGACGAGGTATGTGGTCCGAGGATCCAGGCATACCAAGCTTTAGTTTGATACTAAATGAAAAGAATTGAAGTGTTAATTTCCCCAAATTAGATGATCCAAGGACCGGGCATAACTAAGGTTCTGTCTAACACTTGATAAAAATATCAATTTAGACGAGGTATGTGGTCCGAGGATCCAGGCATACCAGGCTTCAGTTTGATACTAAATGAAAAGAATTGAAGTGTTAATTTCTCCAAAGTAGATGATACGAGGACCAGACATAACTAAGGTTCTGTCTAACACTTGATAAAAATATCAATTTAGACGAGGTATGTGGTCCGAGGATCCAGGCATACCAAGCTTTAGTTTGATACTAAATGAAAAGAATTGAAGTGTTAATTTCCCCAAAGTAGATGATCCAAGGACCAGGCATAACTAAGGTTCTGTCTAACACTTGATAAAAATATCAATTTAGACGAGGTATGTGGTCCGAGGATCCAGGCATACCAAGCTTTAGTTTCATACTAAATGAAAAGAATTGAAGTGTTAATTTCCCCAAAGTAGATGATCCGAGGACCAGACATAAATAAGGATCTATCTAACACTTGATAAAAATATCAATTTAGACGAGCTATGTGGTCTGAGGATCCAGGCATACCAAGCTTCAGTTTGATACTAAATGAAAAGAATTGAAGTGTTAATTTCCCCAAAGTAGATGATCCAAGGACCAGGCATAACTAAGGTTCTGTCTAACACTTGATAAAAATATCAATTTAGACGAGGTATGTGGTCCGAGGATCCAGGCATACCAAGCTTTAGTTTAATACTAAATGAAAAGAATTGAAGTGTTAATTTCCCCAAAGTAGATGATCCAAGGACCGGGCATAACTAAGGTTCTGTCTAACACTTGATAAAAATATCAATTTAGACGAGGTATGTGGTCCGAGGATCCAGGCATACCAAGCTTTAGTTTGATACTAAATGAAAAGAATTGAAGTATTAATTTCCCCGTAATAGCTGATCTGAGGACCGGACATAAATAAGGTTCTTTCTAACACTTGATAAAAATATTAATTTAGACGAGGTATGTGGTCCGAGGATCCAGGCATACCAGGCTTCAGTTTGACACTAAAAGAAAAGAATTGAAGTGTTAATTTCCCCAAAGTAGATGATCCAAGGACCAGCCATAACTAAGGTTCTGTCTAACACTTGATAAAAATATCAATTTAGACAAGGTATGTGGTCCGAGGATCCAGGCATACCAAGCTTCTGTTTGATACTAAATGAAAAGAATTGAAGTGTTAATTTCTCCAAAGTAGACGATTCAAGGACCAGCCATAAATAAGGTTCTATCTAACACTTGATAAAAATATCAATTTAGACGAGGTATGTGGTCCGAGGATCCAGGCATACCAAGCTTCAGTTTGATACTAAATGAAAAGAATTGAAGTGTTAATTTCTCCAAAGTAGATGATACATGGACATGACATAACTAAGGTTCTGTCTAACACTTGATAAAAATATCAATTTAGACGAGGTATGTGATCCGAGGATCCAGGCATACCAAGCTTTAGTTTGATACTAAATGAAAAGAATTGAAGTATTAATTTCCCCAAAGTAGATGATCCGAGGACCAAACATAGATAAGGTTCTGTCTATCACTTGATAAAAATATCAATTTAGACGAGGTATGTGATCCGAGGATCCAGGCATACAAAGCTTTAGTTTGACACTAAATGAAAAGATTTGAAGCGTTAATTTCTCCAAAGTAGATGATCCAAGGACCAGGCATAACTAAGCTTCTGTCTAACACTTGATAAAAATATCGATTTAGACGAGGTATGTGGTCCGAGGATCCAGGCATACCAGGCTTCAGTTTGATACTAAATGAAAAGAATTGAAGTGTTAATTTCTCCAAAGTAGATGATACGTGGACCAGACATAACTAAGGTTCTGTCTAACACTTGATAAAAATATCAATTTAGACGAGGTATGTGGTCCGAGCATCCAGGCATACCAAGCTTTAGTTTGATACTAAATGAAAAGAATTGAAGTGTTAATTTCCCCAAAGTAGATGATCCAAGGACCAGGCATAACTAAGGTTCTGTCTAACACTTGATAAAAATATCAATTTAGACGAGGTATGTGGTCCGAGGATCCAGGCATACCAAGCTTTAGTTTGATACTAAATGAAAAGAATTGAAGTATTAATTTCCCCAAAGTAGATGATCCGAGGACCAAACATAGATAAGGTTCTGTCTATCACTTGATAAAAATATCAATTTAGACGAGCTATGTGGTCTGAGGATCCAGGCATACCAAGCTTCAGTTTGATACTAAATGAAAAGAATTGAAGTGTTAATTTCCCCAAAGTAGATGATCCAAGGACCAGGCATAACTAAGGTTCTGTCTAACACTTGATAAAAATATCAATTTAGACGAGGTATGTGGTCCGAGGATCCAGGCATACCAAGCTTTAGTTTGATACTAAATGAAAAGATTTGAAGTGTTAATTTCCCATAAGTAGATGATCTGAGGACCAGACAAACTAAGGTTCTGTCTAACACTTGATAAAAATATCAATTTAGACGAGGTATGTGGTCCGAGGATCCAGGCATACCAGGCTTCAGTTTGAACTAAATGAAAAGAATTGAAGTGTTAATTTCCCCAAAGTAGATGATCCGAGGACCAGACATAAATAAGGTTCTATCTAACACTTGATAAAAATATCAATTTAGACGAGCTATGTGGTCTGAGGATCCAGGCAAACCAAGCTTCAGTTTGATACTAAATGAAAAGAATTGAAGTGTTAATTTCCCCAAAGTAGATGATCCAAGGACCGGGCATAACTAAGGTTCTGTCTAACACTTGATAAAAATATCAATTTAGACGAGGTATGTGGTCCGAGGATCCAGGCATACCAAGCTTCAGTTTGATACTAAATGAAAAGAATTGAAGTGTTAATTTCCCCAAAGTAGATGATCCAAGGACCAGGCATAACTAAGGTTCTGTCTAACACTTGATAAAAATATCAATTTAGACGAGGTATGTGGTCCGAGGATCCAGGCATACCAAGCTTTAGTTTGATACTAAATGAAAAGATTTGAAGTGTTAATTTCCCCAAAGTAGATGATCCGAGGACCAGACAAACTAAGGTTCTGTCTAACACTTGATAAAAATATCAATTTAGACGAGGTATGTGGTCCGAGGATCCAGGCATACCAAGCTTTAGTTTGATACTAAATGAAAAGAATTGAAGTGTTAATTTCCCCAAAGTAGATGATCCAAGGACCAGGCATAACTAAGGTTCTGTCTAACACTTGACAAAAATATCAATTTAGATGAGGTATGTGATCCGAGGATCCAGGCATACAAAGCTTTAGTTTGATACTAAATGAAAAGATTTGCGTGTTAAAAAATTAGATCTGTATTTCATGAAAATTCATATTTGTATTTAATGAAAATACAAATCAGTTTTGATGTGTAAAAAAAATTCGGATTTGTATTTAATGAAAATAAAGATCTATTTTGATGTGTAAAAAAAATTCAGATCTCTATTTAATGAAAATAAAGATATGTTTTCAGTTTTAAAAAGATTTATTAATGAGCAGATTTTTGAAACTCAAAAGCAAAATCATAGCAACAATAGAATCATCTAAAGATATATTTCAATAAAATTTAAACAACACATAGCAAAACATTATAAATCAAAACAAAAAAAAAATCCTAAAGCTATTCTTGCATCAAGAAGTAGAATTAACAGAAAAGAACAGAGAAAGGAAAAGAAAAACTACCTCTTGCATGAGCGTGCTCCACATAGTGAAAGTATATTAAAGGAAAAGAAAAACTACCTCTTGCATGAACGCGCTTTACATAGTGAAAGTATATTTTAGGGTTTAAAGAACTTTATTCAATTCTCTTGAAAACCTAAAATATTTTGCTTACATAAAAGAAATTCCTAAGGCCAGAGCCTCCAAAACGTCTTTAATGTAAGAGAGAAAACAAAAGAAGAGAAGAGTCAGAAAGAGGGGAGTCAGAGTGCGTGAAAAAGTGTGCTGAATTTTGAGATGTTCGAAAAATTGGCTAAATGATCAGAATACGAACTGGGACGCATCCTTATCTCTAAACAAATCAAAAAGGATTTGTTTTATCCCAATCTAAGTGCCCTCGGGCTGGGGCCTACATTTGTCATAATTGGCACTCCAAAATGCCGAATGGCCCTTTTGGGTGCCAATCCCATGTTTGAGTTTTGGTCTACTTTGGACTCCTTTTTTGAGGTTTTTTGAGTCGAGACTTGCACTTTAGACGCATTTTTAATCCACATTCAAAAAATTAAACTCCTTTTCTGATGATTCAGTCTCTACAACAATGATTATCTTGTAGATAAACACTCCTAAAAGTCTTGACTATCCACAATTTTATTCTTATCTAATTATCCTCTTTGTTTCCATGCAAGCAAGCCTATTTTTGACACTAACAACCAATCATAAAATTATTTAATTAATTTTACTTGCCTAGCCAATTAGAATTAATTTAAACTAATCATGTGTGGTTGATTCTACCTAAACAAAATGCATGCTGACCGTGCAAACTTGATCATGCGATATCTTTCAACTCGATCGTCCGATTTGAAAATTGGGCATACCGTTGTGACCGTTAGAACCTCAAGATCATTTTTATGATATGCAATGAAAAAATTAATGCATGTAATGCAATCATGAATTTTGGGTATATAAATGGTCATTCTAGCCATCTTTCTTGATTAAATCATGGGTGAAAAATTGAGTATTTACAATACTGATCTTAATGACCCAACAAAAATTGCCCACATCACAAGAGGGGGAGACATTTCTAACCCCCACATTTAGAGATAGATAACCCGATAGAAGCCTTGAACAAAGCCACCCAACAAACACCGGTTGAAGAGGATGAGGTCCTCAAGCAACTACAGAAGACACAAGCCAATATATCTTTATGGGGTTTACTCATGGCCTCATACGAGCACTGCCAGAATCTGATAGACCTTCTCAATCAAATACAAGTCCCTACAACCACTACTTCTCAAATCTGAATGCTATGATTGGGTCATAAGTAGGGAAGTCACTATTTCCTACTCTGACAAAGATTTGACAAAGAAGGAGAAGCACCACAATGACTTGTTGCACATCACTGTAGATGCCAAAGGCAAAAGGATTTCGCTGGTTCTAATTGATGATGGAAGTGCCTTAAATGTGTATGTGTTGGGTTCTAAGACTTTAGAAACTAAATGTATTAGAATTTCAATGTGTAATGTATTGGGAAACCATGATCAAAAGTTGGAGTCTAAATTTAGGCTATTCAAAGTGTGTTTATGTGTAAAATTGGAATCGAGTGACTGCGTAATTTATTGGACTAAATCTGCAAGGCTCAATCGATCGAAAATTAGACTCGATCGATCGAACCTCGTGCAGATTGTTTTTTTCAACAGAATTTCCAACTCAACCCAACCCGTTTGACGTGTAAGGTTTTATGTTTTATGTCTCATGTAAATAGAAAAACCCTAGCCACGTTTTAGTGGTTGTTAATATGTTGTGTGTGTGAATCTTTTGTGAGATCTAGAGGTGTTTACCTTGATACACACTTAAGGTTATCAAGATCAAGATTGATGTCAAGAACTTGGTGATCTCTTCGGTTGCTGTTTCAAGAGCTTAAAGAAAAACAAAAGTAGGAGAACTTGTGGTTGTTGTGGATCAAAGAAAGAAGTAGTACGTGGACTCGGAGCTGTCACATGGTCGTGGTAGTAAGTTTTCTACACGAGGTAGCAATAGAATGTTAGTGGTCAAAGTTCTATTGTACAAACTTCAATTCTTTCATAGTGGATCTGTTTTACCTTGAGGATAACTAGGTTAAATCCTCCCTAGGTTTTTTACCAATTTGGTTTTCCTGGGTTATCATATCGTTGTGTTTTTACTTTTTTGCACTATTCACATGATATGATTTGAATGTGTTTAACCTAGATCTTTATTAAAGAACTTGTTAATCAACTTGGCTTAACATTAAGTTAAAGAACTTGTGTTTTAAGGGGTCTAAAAATGAACAAGTGATATCAGAGCAGGTTAGCTCTAGTGTTTAGATCCTTTGATCTAAGAATTGATCCTTGACCCCTGTTGTCATGGATTCTTTGAAGTTTTTATTGCTAAAAGTCCAACTTGTCTATTTTTGGGTTGTGTCTCTTGTTGCTTTTGTTAAGACTTTCCTTGAGCGTCTTGGTATATTTACATGTAATAATAATTATGTGTGTTATACTACTTTAACCACCTTAAAGGCACGTGATTCTTGTCTTTGGTATTTAGATAGTGGTTATTCTAGGCATATGATAGGAAATAAAGCTTTATTCAAGACATTTTTTGAAGGAAAGATCGGGATAGTCACATTTGGAGATGGAAGCAAATCTGTAATGAGAGGCATTGGAACTGTGGATATCCCAGGGTTGCCGATTTTTGAAGATGTCTGGTATGTTGATGGGCTAAAGGCTAACTTAATCAACATCAGTCAGATTTGTGACAATGGACTGAATGTTCTCTTTACCAAGTATGAATGTGAGATACTTGATGGAGGAGGTGATTGTAAGTGTATTGGTTCCAGGACAGCTGACAACTGTTATGGTATAACCCCAAGTATAAGCAACAAGTGTTTCAGTGCAAAGATCAATCAAGTAGACTTATGGCATCAGCGGTTGGGACACATAAGTCACAAGCAATTAGAGAAGATTTCCAAGTATGATGCAGTTATTGGGTTACCCAAGTTTGAAAAGATAGAAAAGTGCATATGTGGACCATGTCAGACGGGTAAACAAGTGAAGTCCAATCATCTGTCTGTAACTGAAGTTCAAACTCTAAGACCTTTAGAGTTGTTGCACATTAACCTCATGGGTCCTGCTAGAGTTCAGAGTTTAGGTGGAAAGAAGTATATTCTAGTTGTTGTGGATGATTTCACTAGATATACTTGGGTTGTGCTTTTGAGAGATAAAGTCGAGGCTCCTGAAAAGATGATACACTTGTGCAAGAAATTGCAAGTTGAGAAAGGTACTGTGATAGCCAGAATTAGAAGTGATCATGGAAGGGAATTTGAAAACACAAAACTAGCTACCTTTTGCAATGATCAAGGGACACATCAAGAGTTCTCTTCACCCAAGACACCACAATAGAATGGAATTGTGGAATGGAAGAATAGGGTTGTTCAAGAGATGGCTCGAGTCATGCTACATAACAAAAAGATGCCCAAGTCCTTCTGGGGAGAAGCAGTTAACACTGCTTGCCATACACTCAACCGAGTGTATTTTAGACCTAATTGCAAGAAAACTCCTTATGAACTCTAGAGAGGAAAGAAACCTGTTGTCAAATACTTCCGAATATTTGGCAATGACTGTTATATTCTGCGTGATAGAAAGAATCTAGAAAAGTTTGATGCAAAGAACGACAAGGGATACTTTCTAGGATACTCTTCCACTAGTAGAGCATATAGAGTATACAATTTGAGAACTAAAACAGTCATGGAGTCATCAAATGTGGTGATCAATGATGAACTATGTTTAGAAACTCATTCAAAAGACACTCCTTTGGTTCAAGAAAAGACTATGGAGGTTGATGATTCTATTCTTGATGAATATGTTGGGAAGCATAGTGATGAAGAGCTACTGTTAATGAATGATGTTGTTTCAGTTCCATCAAATTCAGAACCATCCACACCGATTCGTGAAACTCAACAAGAACAAAAAGGAACCTCCACATCTCTAGTCAAAGGTGTTAGGATTAGTGCCCTTAAATCCTATTGTATAATGCTATTTATGATGTTATGTATGACATTATGTATGACATGATGTATGACTTAATATTGTGATTGATAAAGTTGTTTTATTATTATCTAAAATAATGGTAACATGAATATTCGGACATTATCATATAGTCCATGAGATGCATAGTATGTGATTAATGTGATTTAGTCATAGATGATATAAGTTACAAGTTCTTTGCAAACTCAGAATTTCAAGTTCGTAGTCGGTGATGAAATTGGGCATTTCATCTATGAAGACTATAACGTATCAACTAAAAGGATTTGTCTTGATCATGGAAATAGAGATTTCTAGTTGATATGTTTTAAGAGTTAAGACATATTGAACTGGACCGCTGTGAGATTTATTATTCTCCTAACGACTGTCAAATGAATAACAAATCTCACGACTTCTACTTACATGAACTCTTAATCCAAAGAGGATAATGGACCTTGTTGGGAAATTTAGACCTCGGTTGATAGTTTTTAACAAGTTTTAGACCTAAGTTGTTAATTAGATTTATCATGCATAAAACTTGTTAAGACAAGCAAACATCAATATCATGTCAAAACTGAATGCAGCGGGAAAATAAATAAGACAAGATATGATGACCCAGGAAAACCAATGAAACCAACCAGTTTCACAGTAAAAAACCTGGAGGGAAACCTTCCCGAAAAGCAATCCACTATAGTAAAGAGAAGTTTCAGATCTAGTACAAAACCTTTATTCCTAGACTCTACAATCCTAGTAAATAAACTTACAGCAGAAACCTTCTACCGCTTCAGAACCTCTGAACTCTTCAATATATGAACGCCATCCTTTAATGCACGGATCCCAGTACATGACTAACTCCTTTGCACGAATCCCAATACGTAACTCACTCACCAACTTGAGAAAGAAGAATGTTGGCTGCAAAGTTCTTCACTTCATCAACAATGAAGATCAAGAAGCACTTGGTTACAAAACCCTAAGGCGCAAAGACGCAGTAGCTTCTTTTTGAGAGAATAAGGCTTCGGTCACCCTTTGCATATGTTCTCCTTGTATTCTCTTTTTGTGATGGCCTCTAAAATAAGCCTTATATATGTCTAGGGTTGTGAGAAAAGAAACCCTAATCAAATATAAAAGCCTAGCCCAAAAATCAAATTTAAAAATTTTGATTTTTGTAACGTCGATAGATACCTCGATAGATAGCATCTGTTGAGCCTCATTAAACCTCGATAGATAGGCATCTGTCGAGAAGCTATCGAGCAACTGTCCGCAGGTGTCCAAGAGGTGTCCAGCATGTGGCCAGGTTTAGTAAACACCCTTTCTTCACTTGTTTCTTGGTCCAATCTTCATGGCTTTAATACTAAACTTGAACAACATGTTCTTTGAGTATTAAACACATCCTAGATCTACCCAAATACAAGTAAAGTGCGTTTTGTCAAAGGATTAGCCAATTACATAAAAGAATGACATATGTTCTTAACAAGTGAACCACATATGTCCTAACAGACCTGATCATGAAGTGTAGGTTGCATGGTTAATGTTAGAAGATTATATATGTATTTAATTTTCTGCATGGTTGTTGAAACTATGATTTGATAAAAACTGATATTGATGTTATGATGTTGTTTAAATTTGAATTTAAGTATGTTAAATTGATCTTTATGGCTGTAGCATCAATGGAATTTAGTTTTGATATCAAATCTCATCTATTATGTTCATATGGTGGTTGTTTGTTCATGGAAAATGGTTGAAAACTGTTCAGATGTTCCCTTTAGAAAACTGAAACCATGGGTTTTTCGCAAGTAAGCTTTACTCGCGAAATAGTCGCGAGACAGTCATGAAAGCTTCTGTCTGAATTTTGTGTTTTCACAAATTTTTCACGGGTACGCTTTACTCTCAAATTAGTCGCGAGACAGTCGCGAAAGCTTCTATCTGAATTTTGTGTTTTCATTGTTTTGCCTTAATTCATTTTCGCAGGAAGAGCTTAATTGCGAGATACCAGCGAAAATATCACTGAATGGAATTTTGAACTTTTTCTAAGTGTTTTATATATATAAAGTGCAAGGCTGTGTGTAATTAGATTATGCATGTTTTATATTTAAAAACTTTTAATTTAAAACATTTAGTGAGAGAGAGATACAAGGGTTGGATCTCACGGCCTCCATTGTCGGTTGATAGTAGTGTGATTAAGCACCTCGCCTTGGCGTATATGCCTTGCTCCCTTCAGAGGGTGTTTAATTCATGGTACTACAGATTAAACTTCTTAATGATGGATAATATGTGTTTTCACATTAAGAATGACCATGCTACCGTGGAGTTACCTAATGACTCACATAGAATTCAGTCAATGGTGTACACTAGACTAAGTTTAATGTTAACCTCCCTTCGGAGCTATGTCATTATTACTTAAAGGCTAAAGGAAAAATGGCATATTATTAGTGTTTGATAAAAGTTATCATGATAGCACTAATAATGAGAATAGTTCTCAATCAATCATAGTGTTTATAATTTACTTGCTTCTAAGGAATTTTAAACATGGGATTGGGTTGTCGTTGCATATATTATTTTATGTTTTTATTAAGGTTCCATATTATATGCTTATATGCTACATTGATAATGTCTAGTTTACTTATTATATTCATGTTTATTATTTTCAGATTTGAACATGGCATCATTTAGCCAACTTATTACTATTCTTAATCAAAACAAACTGACTGGATCCAACTATGTTGACTCGAAAAGAAATTTGGGCATTGTTCTTACAGCTGAAGAGCACAAATATGTGCTTACTCAACCTTGTCCTAGCTTTCCTTCATTAGACGCTCCTCCTGAGGAAAAACAACGATATGATCATTGGCAGAAATCTAATGAAATGGCCAAATGCTATATCCTAGCATCCATCTCAAATGTTCTACAGCATCAAATGCAGGATGTAGAACTAGCTTCAAACATTATACTAAGTCTGAAGGAGATGTTTAGTGAGCAAAGCCGTTCAGTGAGGCAAGAAACCATGAGGCAGATTTATAATACCAAAATGACTGAAGGTAGTTCAGTGAGAGAGCATTGTCTTACAATGATCTCCAATCTGAATACATTGGAAGTTTTAGGTGCCGACATTAATGGAGAATCTCAAGTGGATATGATACTCCAGTCACTACCAGAATCATTCAAGGAATTTAGACTTAATTATAACATGACCAAAAAAATTTATTCTTTGTCTAAATTAATGAATGAGTTAGTGGCGGCAGAAGGCATCCTTGGTACTTTTAGTATTGAAGCCAGTGTGGGTGAAGCTTCTACTTCTCAACCTAAGTCGAAAGGCAAGGGTAAGAAGAAGAAGAAGAAGAAGAAGGACTTCACTAAGCAAGAGGGTATACAAATTGCCTTAGGGGTTGCTAACAGAGGAAAGAAAACCAAAGGAAAATGCTTCCATTGTGGTGAGAAAGGACATTGGAAGAGGAATTGTCCAAAGTTCAAAGCTGCCAAGAATAAGGGTATGAAAAGTTCCTTTCTTCTTGAAATATGTTTGGTACAGAATCCCACGAATTCCTGGTGTGTGGATTCAGGAGAAAAGAAAGCTGAACAAAGGTGAATTGTTTCTTACTTTGGCTAATGGGAGCAGGATTTCGGTTGTAGTTGTTGGTGTTGTTAATTTATGCTTTGAGTCTAGGGTTTTAATATTGGAAGACTGTCTATTTGTACCTAATGTTCGTAGGAATTTAATTTCTTTAACTTATTTAGGTAAACAGGGATATTGTGTTATCCTAAAGGACAATGTTGTAATAAAGAAGGATAAAGTGTTTATCTGTTCTGGCAATATTGTGGATGGTCTTTATATTTTAACTCCTGATAAGCATGAATTACATAATTCTAAATTAGATATTGACTCTCATGTAAAATCATTAAAGAGGAAGTTTCCTTCTACTAATGATGCATATCTTTGGCACTTGAATTTGGGTCATATTAATTCAAATAGGATTCAAAGACTAATCAAAGTTGGACTTTTACAGCCCATGGACTTTGATGAATTTCCTGTTTGTAAATCTTGTTTGGAAGGTAAAATGACCAAACGACCTTTTAACGCAAAAGGTAGAAGAGCCCAAGAGTTGCTTGAATTAGTTTATATAGATGTATGTGGTCCTATGTCAACCCAAGCAAAAGGAGGTTATGAATATTTCATTACTTTCACTGATAATTACTCTAGATTTGGTCATGTGTACCTAATGAAACGGAAGTCCGAAGCTTTTGAAAAGTTCAAAGAGTTTAAGGCTGGAGTTAAGAATCAATTAGATAAACATATAAAGGTCATTCGATTTGATCGAGGTGTCGAATACCTTTTTGGGGATTTTAAGGATTACTTGACTGAAAATGGGATTATATCCCAATTGATTGCACCTAGAACTCCACAACAAAATGGTGTAGCAGAAAGAATGAATAGGACTCTTTTAGAAATGGTTAGGTCCATGTTAAGTTATTCTACTCTACCAATTTCCTTTTGGTACCTTCGAAGTCTATTCCTAAAACACCTGTAAAGTTGTGGAATGGGCGTAAGCCTAGTATGAGACATCTTCATATTTGGGGCTGTCCAGCACATGTGTTAAAAGGAAAGTCTGACAATTTACAGTCTAAAACAGAAGTAGTATTTTTTGTAGGATATCCAAAAGGAACTGTTGGAGATTTATTCTATAGTCATAAGGACAATAAAGTGTTTGTTAGCACAAATACCAAATTCTTGGAAAATGACAATATGAATAATTTTACTCCTAGAAGTAGAGTTGTATTGGCAGAAATGAATGAATCTGTAAATCAACAACCGTTGGATAAAACTAGGGATGACGTGGTTGTATTGGATACACCACGAGATACTACTTATGAGATGTCTAGTACACAGGTGTCTCGTCGCAGTTGGAGAATTGTTCGACCTCCTATAAGATTTATAGGTTTGGGAAAAATTTATGAAGCTATCTCAGAAGAGACTGAATCGGATCCCTAGACTTATGAGGAGGCAATGAATAATATAGATGCACATCATTGGGTTCAAGCTATGAAATCTGAATTGGATTCTATGTATTCCAATCAAGTTTGGGATTTTGTAGAGGCGCCTAACAGCATGAAACCTGTTGGTTGCAAATTGGTTTACAAGAGGAAGAGAGGGATAGATGGAAAGGTTGAAACCTTTAAAGCAAGACTAGTGGCGAAAAGGTATACACAAAAAGAAGGTATTGATTATAAAGAAACCTTTTCACCAGTAGCAATGAGTAAATCTATCAGAATTCTCTTATCCATTGCTGCTCATTATGATTATGAGATTTGGCAAATGGATGTCAAGACTGCATTTCTTAATGGAAATCTTGAAGAAGAAATCTATATGATGCAATTGGAAGGTTTCATAGGAAAGAACTAAGAGCATATGGTATGCAAGTTGAAAAGGTCCATTTATGGACTTTAGCAAGCATCTAGGTCATGGAATATCAAATTTGATCAAGCAATCAAATTAGGGTTTTGAACAAAATCTTGATGAACCATGTGTGTACAAAAGACATCGAGATAAAGTAGTAATGTTCCTAGTGCTTTATGTCGATGATATTTTACTCATTGGAAATGATGTGGGGGTAATGTCATCAGTAAAGGTTTAGTTGTCTAACCAATTTGATATGAAGGACTTGGGTGAGGCTAACTTTATTCTAGGGATCAAGCTTTGGCGAGATCGCAAGAATAAGATGTTAGGCTTATCACAAGCTGGATATATAGATAAGGTTCTAGAACGGTTTAGAATACAAAACTCCAAGAAAGGATTGCTTCCTTTTAGACATGGAGTTCCTCTATCTGATGACCAAAGGCCTACGACTCAAGAGGAAGAAAACATGATGAGACAAGTTCCTTATGCTTCTACAGTAGGAAGTCTCATGTATACCATGCTTTGTACCGGACCAGATATTTGTTATTTAGTAGGCATGGTCAGCCGGTATCAATCAAATCCAGGACCAAAACATTGGCAAGCTGTAAAGCATATTCTTAAGTATCTACGGAGAACGAGAAATTATATACTTGTTTACCGGTGTAAGGATTTGATTCCCATTGGCTATACAGATTCAGATTTTCAATCGGATCTAGATTTTAGAAAATCCAATCAGGATGTGTTTTCACCTTGGGAGGTGGAGCCATAAGTTGGAGGAGTGTTAAGCAATCTTGTATTGCGGACTCCACCATGGAAGCTGAATATGTTGCTGCTTGTGAGGCGGAAAAAGAAGCTGTTTGGCTCAAGAAATTCCTTTCTGATCTTGGTGTTGTGAGAATGGAGCAAGTTCCCATCACATTGTTTTGCAACAATAGTGGAGTAGTTGCCCAATCCAAAGATCCAAGGAATCATAAGAAAGGAAAGCACATTGAGAGAAAGTACCACATCATTCGAGACATTGTTACTCGTGGAGATGTAGTAGTAGCAAAGATTGAAAGTGCAAAGAATCTAGCGGATCCCTTTTCCAAAGCCTTGCCCCAAAGGATTTTCGAGTCACATTTGGAGGAGATGGGAGTTAGATTAGTGCACAATAATCTTTAGGGCAAGTGGGAGATTTTTAGGATTAGTGCCCTTAAATCCTATTATATAATGCTATGTATGATGTTATGAATGACATTATGAATGACATTATGTATGACATGATGTATGGCTTAATATTGTGATTGATAAAGTTGTTTTATTATTATCTAAAATAATGGTAACATGAACATTCGGACATTATCATATAGTCCATGAGATGCATAGTATGTGATTTAGTCACAGAAGCTATAAGTCACAAGTTCTTTGTAAACTTAGAATTTAAAGTTCGTAATCGGTGATGAAATTCGGCATTTCATTTGCGAAGACTATAATGAATCAACTAAGATGATTTGTCTTGATCATGGAAATAGAGATTTCTAGTTGATATGTTGATATGTTTTAAGAGTTAAGACATATTGAACTGGACCGCTGTGAGATTTATTATTCTCCTAACGATTGTCAAATGAATAATAAATCTCACGACTTCTATTTACATGAACTCTTAATCCTGAGAGGATAATGGACCTTATCATGAAGTGTAGGTTGCTTTGATATATCAGAAGTGAGATCTAAAGTAACGGTCAAAATCTCAGTATATTGGGCAACCACATTTAGTGTTGATGGAACATATATTCTCAAGATGGAATTCATAGTCTCTTAACAGAGATATAAAATATTCCCTTGAGATAAGTTTAATGGATTAGTTATTCAAAGAGTTAGGCCTAACCACTTTGGTAAGAAGTTACTAAAGAATATATTTATGAAATTGAATTTCATAAATATATAATGAATAACTTTAAAGGATTAAACCGGGTACTTAAGGATATGATGTAGTAATTTACAAAGTGACAGTCTACATTCATGACTTTGTATTACTACGAATATTTTATGAAGGGGTTGCATGTATAATAAAGTCTTGGAATATAATTTATTAATAAGGCCTAGAGTGCAACTATATTTATATAGTGGTATTAAATATAGTTAATGGTAACTTTGGACTTGTCAAGATTTGACAAAAAAGCCCAAGGCCCATTGGAGCTAGTGTCATATTGGTCCCTTTTGGTCCCACTCCAAGCCACATACTAAAGCCTAATTGGAAAGGCCCAAAAGGCTAACCCAATTAGATAATCAGTTATAAGGAGAGAAACATACAGAATTTTAATGTGTGAACAAGAGAGACATCATTGTGAAATGGTGTGTATGTGAGTGTTGGACACTCTCTCATTCTCCCTTGAACAAAAACTGATTGAGAGACCACACATCTTGGTCGTTAGTGGAATTAGAGCGAAGACTAAAAGTGTTCTCAAGAACTTATGATCTTTGGTTTTGAAATTCACTGCACCAAGGTACACTCTCTTGATTCTATATTCTGAAATTTACATAGTGCATGTTATCTATTACGAATGAAGTAGATCCGTTTGTTTTCCACTGCGTACATGCATATTTCCATCAAAAGGTCCATCTTCTAGAGTAAAGTTAAATCACCTTGCCACAAACATATTGGATAGTATGAATGATAACATGAGATTGAGATCCAAAGCCTTGAATGTAATTACTCACTCATGTTATCTATCCCAATTTGAACCGAAAAAGGTGGATGAAGCACTTTAAGATGCTGATTGGGTTAATTATATGCATGAAGAACTTCATTAATTTATTCAAAAAGATGTGTTGGAATTATTCCCTAGACCAAAGGGAGTAAATGTGATTGGAACTAAGTGGAATTTTAAGAACAAGTCGGTAACATGGTGCAGTTATTAGAAATAAATCAAGACTTGTTGCTCAAGGATACACACAAGTGGAAGGGATATATTTTGATGAGACCTTTGCATTGGTAGCAAGATTGGAATCCATTAGGATAATTTTGGCCATAGCAAATCATTTGAATTTCAAGTTGTATCAAATGGATGTCAAGAGTGCCTTCTTGAATGGGATGTTGCAAGAAGAGGTGTATGTTGAACAACCAAATGGTTTTGTTGATCCTCACAAACCACATGATGTCTACAAGTTGAAGAGAGCCCTTTACGGTTTGAAACAAGCTCCAAGGGCATGGTATGATAGGTTAACTACATATCTCACTGAGCATAGATTCAAAAGAGGATTTGCAGATACTACTTTCTTCATACGAAAGGATAAGAATTATTTTGTAGTAGCTTAAATTTATGTTGATGATATTGTTTTTGGTGCTACTAATGATTCTCTTGCTCAATCTTTTGCAGATGAAATGAAGAAGATGTTTGAAATGAGTATGGTTGGTGAAGCAAACAGATTCTGGAATTTAAATCAACCAAGCAAAGTATCCCAAAAATCTTGTCAAGAGATTTGGACTTGAAAAGGTTGCAAATGCTAGAACACCAATGGCTGCTAATGAAAAGCTAACCAATGATCCTTCAGGTGAGTCTGTGGATATTACATTATATAGAAGCATGATTGGTTGCCTTTTGTATTTAACTGCAAGTCGTCCGCATATTGCCTTCCATGTTGGTGTATGTTTTAGATTTCAATCTAATCCTAAAGTTTCACATTTCAATGTTGTTAAAAAGAATCATAAAATATGTTAGTGGAACTTGTGATTATGGATTGTTTTATAGTAAAAAGTCAAATCTGTCTCTTGCTGGGTACTCAGATTCAAATTGGGCCGGCATTGCCAATGATAGAAAAAGCACCACTGGTGGGTGTTTTTATGTAGGGGCTAATCTTGTTGCTTAGATAAGTATAAAGCAAAATTTTGTCTCTCTATCTACTACAGAAGAAGAATATATTACTGCTAGAAGTTGTTGTTCATAGGTTCTTTGGATGAAAAAACTTTTAAATGGCTATAGGATGTCACAAGACACCATGGTGATCTATTGTGATAATTCTAGTGCTATCGATATCTCTAAGAACCCTGTTCAACACTCAAAGACTAAGCATATAAAGATTAGATATCACTTTATTAGGGATCTGGTTGAAAGAAAAATTATGGCTCTTGAATATATCCCTACTGAACGCTAGTGCTGACATCTTCACCAAGCCTCTTGATAGGAGTAAGTTTGAGACACTTCGTCAAGTAATTGGTGTGATTTTGTGTCCCTAGTCATCTTTGGCTTTCATGGTCCTTATGCTTCATCTCTCTATTCTTTGTGACCTTTCTTCTTTTGTTGTTTTGGTTTCTTTTAGGATTTACATTGCATAACATTCACGCATTTCATGATTGGTTTTGTTTGTTATTCTTTTCTAAAATTTTTTTAAAAAAAAAAGGAAAGGAAAAGGAAGGAAAAATGTGTTTTGCATTATTTTTCTTGGACTTATAATTAAGGTTGGCCATATTATCTTTACATAACATATTTATGTACCTTGTTTAGCTTGGATGAGCTTATTTGACTGCACTTTGCTAGTTTTAGCTTTGTAGTGCATGTGGTGTGGGAGTTGTTTATAGTTTTTGATCACTCGATCTTAATCTTGAAGTCACATGTTTTTTGATCGTTCGGACTTGAATTTAATGAGAAAGGCATAACCATCTCACCACTATTTACTAGCCAATCATGAACACCTTAGTGCATATCATAAGATTCTGTGCTCAAGAAAGTGTAGCACATGCACAAAAAGAACATAAGGTGTAGCCTCGGATTAAATGCTAAAATTGGTGTGTACAGTGTTGGGCTATAATCAATTCACAATGAAATAAAATCAGTGTGTACATTATCCTGGTTATTATAATAATCTCCAAATCAAATAAAATTAGTGTGTGCATTATGAGGCAAAACAAGAAACTTACATGATTGCAAGCTTGTTTTCTAGGAGATGTGAGAGTTATATGATGTAACTATTTAGGTGATAGTCTCTTTCAAATTTATGTGACGAATTTTGTAGAAATTGTGATTGATTACTATCTACATATCACCTCACATGTATCTCAAGCTATTGCCAGTCGCACACACTACACAAGTTATTCTTTGCTAAACTTAGTACATAATATTGTGTGTGATCTTGTTGTGGCCATCCAAGATTAAATGTGCCCGGGTTTGAATGCAAAATATGTTTAATGGTTGATTTTTTTTTAGGACAAATTGGTTGAAAAACTTGTTTTTGGAAGATCTGGGTTGAATTCAGGTGTTTTTGAAAAACTTTTCATCTCATACTCATGCATTCCATGCATGAAACAATGTGCTTTGAGGAGTTTTTGCATTGAAATGCTCTATTTTTTTTTAAAAATTGAGTTTTCTAGATTTTCGATTGATTGAACCTGTTGCTCGACCAATAGAAAATGCGCGATCGAAATTGATTTTCGATTGATCGAATCTAATTTTTGACCGATTGAAATTCGTACTGTGAGTTTTTAAAATTGGTTTTTTTTTTTCTCATGTGTTCTTCACACTTTTCAAAAACTTTTTGACTATTCCTCTTCAACCGATCCAATCCAAGCCAAATTTGTCATTTTCTTCCTAAAATTTCTCAAGGGTTTTTGTCTTCTTGTGCTTGTAAGTCACTTTTACCCTTTCTTTTTCATTTTATTCACATTTTTCATGCATTTTAGTTGAAATTTTAGAACTCATATAATTTGAGGTTTTTGATTTTTAAGTTGTTTTCTTTTACATTTGATCATTGGGTTTTTGTCTCTAGATGTTATTAACATGATTCCCATGCATTACTTTGATTCATTTTGTGATTTTGAAAATTTTGAAATTCTAGGGCTTGAAAGTTTAAGAAATTGGGATTTTGTTCAATTGGGATAAAATTGATGAAATTGACTTGTGTTGTTGATTGATTATGTCATTATATGATGTTACCTAACTAGTGTAATGATAAATTGATCAATTTGTTGGATTTTTGAAATTGTGGTCTTCAAAATTTGGGGTTTTTGTTTTAAAACTCTATGTTCAAGTCAATTGTTGGTTTATGATATAGAATTGAACAAATTTCAATGCATTAGGGCATGCATCATATGTGCATTCATGTCATGCATCATATAGATTGTTATTTTCTATGTTTATTTTATCTAACTTTCTCTAATGTAATCTGCCTTGGGTTTTCTTTGTTTTTTTTGGTTTCTGTTCTTATCTTTCCGTTCCAACCCTTAGCGTCATGTTTAGGAAGACTAGAGCCAACAAGAAATCCACCACCACCCCCTCTACCCCGGCTTTTGATAGTGAGAGATTTAGGGTTGAGAAAAACCAAGAGACCTATGAGAAACTTAATATATTTAGGCCTGTTTAGGTTGAGCGGAAAGTGATTTTATATGAGCTTGATGGGGAGATTAGGTGGAACTTTGAGCGTAGGAGCAAGTTACTTCTTATGGATATAGAGTACCCTCCTTCGACTGCCTTGATAAGAGAGTTCTATTCGAACCTCTCTGTCCACTCCAACGATTCCAACACTCACTATGTGATGAGTTGGATAAGGGGTGAAGAGTACTTGTTTTTCTGGATACTGAGCTCAATTACTTGTTTTTCTGGATTTCTTATCATTCGACTTGGCCTATCTCTCATTTGCTCACCATTCCTACTGAGAGATATGCTTTTTTGTATGCTCTTGTGACTGATGCTCCTTTGTGTTTTCCGTCTCTTTTCATTCGTTCTTTAGTTGAGGTTCATAGGAGTAGTTCTAAGTCACATGGTCTTTTCTTCCCTATTTTTATTCATAGGATTTTGTTACATTTAGGATTAGAGGAGTTTCCTGCATCTGAGCCTGTCCATATCATAGCTCCCATAGGTGCCACCTTCCTTAGGCAAAGAGCAGCTCAGATGAAAGCTAACTCTAAATGCCCTCAAGTAGAGTCTTCCACAGGTGCTGCATCTCATCCTCCTTCTTTAGGTGACCCCACAATTGAAGAATTTGTCAATCTCACTGCCGCTATTAATCCTCCACCTTCATCTTTGGGTGATTCATCCATTCGGAGTATGTTGGATACTATCATGACCGTTCAGGCAGCACATGGACAGCTTTTGGTAGATGCACTCACGGAGCTTCAGGCATTGCGTCCAGATTTGGCAACTGCTAGGCGGTCTTCTCCACCTCCTTCTTTTGATGATGAGCCTTAATTGCCTTTTGGCAATTTGTCACAAAAAGGGGGAGTGTTTATTGATGGAGATTGGGGGAGTTTTTGTTAGATTGTATCATGATGTATATTTTTGGCTCATGATGTATTTGTTTTGGTCTTGATGTATGTATTTATTTTTATGGGTTGTATATGTTAGGGGGAGACACTTTGTTTTATTTTTTCCTGTTTTCACATGTGCTACATTGATTATTGATTTATATTATGAGGTTATTCATGGTATATGTCTTTTATTTTCTGTTTGTGAAATCAAGAATTTTATTTTGTTTTACTTGTATTTTCCACACATGCGTTTATATGTTTGTTGAGAGTTTCAAGAAGATACAGGTTACAAGTTTATTCAGTCATGCTGCTGTCTACACGGGCAACTGATAGATAGTAGTTAGGTTGAATTGTTTTTGGGCATGCTGATTTTTTTTTTGGGTTGTTTGTAACTTTGAGCATTTCAGTTTTGTTATGTGTTTTGTCAGGAATTGCCAAAGGGGGAGTTTGTTGGGTTCTAAGACTTTAGGAACTAAATGTATTAGAACTTCAATGTGTAATGTGTTGGCAAACCATGATCAGAACTTAAAGTCTAGATTTAGGCTGCTCAAAGTGTGTTTATGTGTGAAGTTGGAATCGAGTGATTGCAGAATTTATTGGACTAAATCTGCAAGGCTCGATTGATCAAAAATTAGACTCAATCGATCGAACCTCGTGCAGATTGTTTTTTCTGCAGAATTTCCAACTCAACCCAAGCCCGTTTGGCATGTAGGGTTTTATGTTTTATGTCTCATATAAATAGAAAAACCCTAGCCATGTTTTAGTGGTTGTTGATATCTGTGTGTGTGAATCATCTTTGAGATCTAGAGGTGTTTATCTTCATACACACTTAGGGTTATCAAGATCAAGATTGATGTCAAGAACTTGGTGATATCTTTGATTGCTATTTTAAGAGCTTAAAGAAAAACACAAGTAGAAGAACTTGTGGTTACTATGGATCAAAGAAAGAAGTAGTCCGTGTACTCAAAGCTGTCACGTGGTCGTGGTAATAAGTTTTCTGCACGAGGTAGGAATAGAATGTTAGTGGTCTAAGTTCTATTATACAAATTTCAATTCTTTCATAATGAATTTATTTTACCTTGAGGATAGCTAGGTTAAATCCTCCTCAGGTTTTTTACCGATTTGGTTTTCCTAGGTTATCATATCGTTGGGTTATTTACTTTTCTACACTATGCACATAATATGATTTTAATGTGTTTAACCTAGATCTTATTAAAGAACATGTTAATCAATTGGCTTAACATTAGGTTAAACAACTTATGTTTTAAGGGGTCTAAAAATGAACAGTGTGTTCTCTAAAGATTGGAAGTTGTTTGGGCCTAAGTATTGAAGACTCTGTACCAACTGATCTGCATGTGAGGGCATATGACAATAGTAGAAGGGAGGTCTTAGGAACCGTGACACTGGAACTCACTATAGGGCCAATGATCAAGAAGGTGGAGTTTCAAGTCCTTAACATAGCTTCATGCTTCAATATGCTCTTTGGGCGACCATGGATCCATGACACAGAGGCTGTACTTTCAACCCTATACCAAAAGGTTTGGTTTCCACATGAAGGAGCCATAGTTACCATATATGGCGATACTTTGACCGTACCAAAGCCCATTTTTGGTATTGATTTTAAGAAAGAGCCATTGACCCTAGATGGCTTTGAAATTAAGAACTTGGTTTAGAAAGAAGGGAAGAGGAAATGGAAAAGATCCCTATAGACTTTGCTCCATACAGCAATAATAATGTGGTGGCAATGATGAGGAGAATGAATGACCTCCTAGGGATGAACTTGGGAAGACTGTGAAGAAGCCAAATGCTCAATCCCGATAATTCCTACTGCTACACCACCTTTTGGCTAGGGTATAAACCCGCTGATGATGATTTGCTAGAAATGGAGATAAGAAGAATGGTTTGTGCCAAGGCCAAAGCAAAGGGACTTCCTTGTCTCCCAAAACCCTTAAAGCCCCATACTCCCACATTGAATGGAATGTTTGTCAAAGCTGGAGATAGTTGACGCTATAGAGGATTCCCAGAGCCGAGATTTGATCCTGAGACCAGAACATGGTGCCTAGGTTTGAGCTATTATTTGATTGCAACAACAAGCTTCCAAAGCTGAAGAAGGAAGACACAACCTGGGTCCCTACTGATTGGGTTGATTACATGGATCCTGATGCAATGACTATGCTTCTAGGAGATGCCATATGCAATATAAAAGAAGAAGAGTACTGGGAAGCTTGCCAACATGCATCAACGAGCCCATATGAAGCAAGAACAAGTGATGAAGATGAAGAAGGGGGAGAAGCCCCTAGTGATGATGATGAAGGTAGCAATACCAAGAGTGACAGTAGTAGTCACAGCAGTAGCAGTGACAATGGAGATGGTGAGGATGATAGCAACAATGATAGTGAAAGCAACGATAGTGAAGACTATAATAGCCAATATAGTGGCATTAATTGGGTTGAATCCCCTAGTAATAGAGATGACGAAGATGTAGGGCTTTACTATGAACATCGCTCTGATGATGATATAGACTACTATGATGGAGATATAGAAGATGATGCTGAAGCTGAACCTATAGACATGGGGAGCGACGTTGAAAGTGATGAATATAGGCTAGAAAATGTGTTGGAAGCTGTAAGAGAGGAGGCTGAAGAGGCCGATAATGTAGACTATGATGATTACCCCTATGGGCATCCTTCGGATTAGAGCTGCATTACTGATGGTAGCTTAAGGTCAGGTCCTCGATATGACAAACATGGTAGAGAAAATCCTAGGTTAGGGTCATTTCATAACTCAAAACTTGGCTCACTGACCCCATACACTGAAGAAAAAGATGACATAGATGCTAGATTGGCCACTCTAGATAGAAAGTTAATGATCCACAGTTTCAAAAACCTAACACAGGAAAGTCTTGAATGTGAAGATGAGAAGATGGAAGGGAATGAGTCAGAATATCTCCTCTAATACATCCACCCAAGCAACAAAGGGAAGCAAGATCTGTTTGGTGAGTGGATGGATAACATAGAGCGCCTGGATGCTTTAATGACTGACAAGCCTACGGATATGGAGATCGATGGTGAAGCACCAAATTATATGGATGAAGATCTCATGGTACTGATGCTGAGGGAAGAAGGAACTCACTAGGGGCCCCTCGCCATCGTTAAAGCCACAACCAAGTTGAAGAATTGGGCATGGAAGGGAGCCACCCACCCAATGGAAGACTCTATAAAGAAGATCAAGACCATCAAGCCAATCACTCCTACCAAGAAGAATAAGACCGTTGAACCAGTCACACCTGCCAAGAACATTGTTTCTGTCACTATTGAGTCTGTTTCTGCTAGTATTACTATAGCAGGTGAGTCTGTTTGTGGTAGTATTCCTATAGAGTCTATTGAGAACTCTTTTCCTTATAATATGATTTCTGATTCTAATTATTTGTTGGCTTTGAATGTGTTTATTTCTGAAATAGGTAAAGAAACTCTTAATAATAAGGAATTAAAACAAGGGCATTTAGAACCTATAAAAGAAGAAACCTAACCTATTAACTTAGGAACTAATGATGAACCTAAAATAATACAAGTAGGCAATACCCTAATCACCTTTAAGAAAGATGTACTAATGGCACTGCTCACAGAATTCAAAGAGGTATTTGCATGGTCATACGAAGACATGCCTGGGATTGATACAGAGATAGTGTAACATTGCATTCCAACAAATTCAACCATGAAGCTGGTCAAGCAGAAGTTGAGAAGAATAAAGCTAGAGTGGACTCTCAAGATCAAGGAAGAAGTTGAGAAAGAGTACAATGCACGATTTCTGGGGGTGGTCAACTACCCAGAATGGTTAGCTAATGTGGTTTTGGTGCCAAAGAAGGATAGGAAAGTGAGAATGTGTGTAGACTTTCGAGATCTGAATAAGGCTAGCCCAAAAGATGATTTTCCTTTGCCTCACATTGACATCTTGGTTGATAATACAGTAGGACATGCCTTGCTGTCATTTATGGATGGATTCTCAGGGTACAATTAGATAAATATGGCTCCAAAAGATATGGAGAAAACCTCCTTCATTACTCCAAAGGGGACATATTTCTACAAGGTCATGCCATTTGGCCTTAAGAATGCTGGTGCTACTTACCAACGTGAAGCCATTACTCTGTTGTATGATTTGATCCACAAGGAAGTAGAAGTTTATGTTGATGGCATGATAGTGAACTCCAAAGACCGTAAAGGGCATATACCAGCTTTACAAAAGTTCTTTGAAAGAATCCAATTCTATAAGTTGTGGTTGAATCCAAAGAAGTGCACTTTTGACCTCACATCCCGAAAACTGTTAGGGTTCATGGTAAGTCAAAGGGGAATCAAAGTCGATCCTTACAAAATCAAGGAAATTGTAGAAATGAAGCCTCCCAGGACTGAAAATGAGATCTGAGGATTTCTAGAAGGATACAATACATTAGCAGATTCATAGCTCAGCTCACCATGACATGTGAGCCTCTTTTTCGATTGCTCAAGAAAGAAGTTCCCACAGTATGGAATGAACAATTCCAAAAAGCTTTTGAGAAGATTAAGAATTATCTAATGAAGCCACCAATACTGGTTCCACTGGTTCCCGATATGCCATTATTATTGTATCTCAAGACTACGGATACAGCAATGGGGGCTTTGCTTGCTCAATACCATGAGGAATCTAGGAAAGAGAATGCAATCTACTACATCAGCAAGAAGATGTTTGTATCAGCAACCCGCAAACTAAGACATTATATGCTTGCTTTCAAAGTCTTGTTGATTGCAAGAATGGATCCTTTGAAATATCTAATGGAGAAGCCTGTGCAAGACGGGAAGACAACTAGATGGGTTTTGCTTCTATCAAAATTTGATATTAAATATGTGACTAAGAAATCTGTGAAGGGGAGAACAATTGCTGATCACTTAGCCCACTGTTCACCTAAAGAAGCTGAAGAAATCCAAGGAAACTTTCTAGATGAGGATATCATAGGGATCGAGGTAGAATCATGGAAGATGTATTTTGATGGAGAAACTAATCAAAATGGGAGTGGCATTGGAGTTCTCTTAATTT
This sequence comes from Castanea sativa, assembly GCF_040712315.1. Taxonomy (NCBI): domain Eukaryota; kingdom Viridiplantae; phylum Streptophyta; class Magnoliopsida; order Fagales; family Fagaceae; genus Castanea; species Castanea sativa. Next base: position 6,822,829 of record NC_134020.1, read on the forward strand.
CTCCAAAAGGGACACACATCCTGTTCTCTGGTAGGCTCAACTTTCCTGCTACTAATAATGCCATTGAATATGAAGCTTGCATTATGGGGTTGTGAGTAGCCCTAGGTCTTGGAGTGAAAGAGTTGCAAGTATAAGGTGATTCAGCCTTGATAATTTCTCAAATTTGAAATAGATGGAAGATCAAGGAAGAAAGGTTGATGCCTTATCATGAATGTCTTCAAAAGTGGGCCTTAAAATTCAGCAAGATCCAGTATCAATATGTGCCAAGGATGTAGAATTAGATTGCAGATGCTTTAGCAACAATGGCATCTGTGATGGATGGACCTAAGGAAGATGAAGTTAGACCAATAGTGGAGGAACAAAAAGAGGAGCCAGCTTATTGCATGTCAATAAAAGAAGATGAGGGAAAGAATAGGGAAGTCGAATGGTATTCAGACATCCTACTGTATCTCAAGGATGAGACATACCTAAAGTCTACCGACAAGAATGGCCAATTGACCATCATAAGGTTGTCCACTAATTATATTATTTGTGGAGGTAGACTTTATAGAAGATCATATTATGGAATTCATCTCCTTTGTGTGACCGCCAATGAGGCACAACAAATAATTGAAGAGGTTCATGAGTCAGACTACGGGCCACATATGAATGCACACATGATGTCACGAAAGATAATGAGATAAGGTTATTACTGGGCTACTATGGAAGCTGACTGTGCAGCTCATGTTTGGAAGTGCCATCAATGCCAAGTCTATAGAGATCTGAAGCACATGCCACCTATTCCATGACATACCATGACTTCACCCTAGTCATTCTTTACAGGGGGAATAGATATTCTTGGGAAGATTCACCCAACAGCATCTAATGGCCATGAATTCATACTTGTTGCAATTGATTATTTCACGAAATCGGTTGAAGCTGCCTCATACAAGATTTTGAACTCGATGAAAGTTGCTCAATTTATTCAGACAAATATCATTTGCGGATATGAGGTACCATATGAAATTATCTCAGACAATGGGTTGCATTTCAAGGGGGAAATAGAAAAGCTACTTCGACAGTTTAATATTCAGCACCACAAATCCTCACCCTACCCTATGCACTTTGGGAGTACAGGACATCAATTCGATATCCACAGGAGCCACTCCTTATTCATTGGTGTATGGGATGGAAGCAATCCTTCCTTTTGAAATGGGTGTTCCTTCATTAGGAATAGTATTGGAGAGTGAAATCCCTGAAGTAGATTGGTTGCAAAGTAGGTATGACCAATTATGCATAATGGATGAGAAGAGACTAAAGGCCTTGTATCACATTCAAGGTTACCAAAGGAGGCTTAGGAAAGCTTTTGACAAGAAAGTAAGAACTAGAGATTTAAAGTTGGGAGATTTGGTGTTAAAGCCCCAATTCAAGAGACAGTTCAAGCAAAATTGGGCAGGCCCATAAATTATCAAGCAGATATACTCTGGGGGAGCAGTTAGGTTGATAGACTTACATGCAAACCCTTTCACTGAGCCAACCAACATAGATCAATTGAAGAAATACCATGTCTGAGGTGATAGTCTGAAAGAACCATGTCTGAAGTGGTTGTAAATTATGTTATTTCAATTCCTAGATTCGGTAAAAAAAAAAGGGAGGTTGAAAACCCGAAAGGGCGATCTATGCAAAAGGAGAGTAAAAAAAAAAAAAGAGTGAGAGAGCCTACTAGGTTGAAAACTCGAAAGGGCGGCCTAGGCAATAGTTAAGGCAAATAAAAAATTAAGCTACGTGATGACTTGATCCTTCTGCCAAGGAGGTACGTAGGCAACCATACATTGGTCCAGTCACAATTTTCCCAAACCCACCATTTACCCATTAAGCAAAAAACATTTTTCCAAAACTTAACCATTCCATTAAACCATGCCATTACACAAAATCCAAAACCAAACCTTAAACCAAATCCTAAAAAGAACCAAACCCTAAAAACCCAAACCCTAAACCAAATCCTTAAAAAACCAAACCCTGAAAACCTACACCTTAAACAGAATCCTTAACCTGGATGTCCTAAATAATTCCTAAACCTAAGGATTTCACATAAATTTTTTTAACAAACATGTTCAAAGAAAAAAAAATAATAATAAGGTCATTTTTTCTTTAGTCTTTTCCCCTTTGGTTGTTCATTGATTTCATCTGTGTTAGGTACTTTGTCATCTTTGGCCCTCTTTTTAAACTCGTAGTTGTTAGCCTCGTGTCTTTCTCGGTTGTCTCTAAGGAATTGTTTTCTCATAGCAACCATGTTAGCCTTTTTGTCCACAATCTTGTTCACCAGCCAGTTAGAATAGTCTGTGGTCATCCTTTGGAAGTAACCTTAACAAAGGACTGATCCACTCGATCAGCCATCTCCATACCCCACAACATGTTCCTTGTAGAAATAGGATTTTTCAATATGGAGTGAAAGGTTTTCTTCCTTTTCCACTAGGCATTCCTTGCTCATATTAGAATTGCTTCAAGAGTCTATCTGCCTTATAGAAAGTTACCCTCCTAAATCCAACTAGGAAGATGTGATTTGATCTTGGAGACCACAACAAAGGAGGTGGGCACTTCCACCAATAACAATTCCAGCGAATTGAGATATTGGATTTCTTAATCAGAAATTTCACCCAGTCGCTTTCAATGTGATACTCGGTTTTGAGAACTGTCCTACTAAGGAAATTTCCATGACCATAATCAGCAATAGTAGGCGTGGCAATCATGTCTAGTCTTTCCATTAACCATATCTGCAAAGACAAGGGACTCCCAAGAAAGTTTTGTGACCCTCCACCATGAAATACAGGGTCCAATCCCAAAAGAGTTTCCGCTAAGATCAGAGGAACAAGATAATCACCGTCTTTTATTTGACTCACAATACCTATGGCTTGAGCATCCACAAAACCAGGTCTTCCAAAGCAAAGCAAAAATGTTCCCATAAAGCAAAGAGCTAAGCCAAAATTCTTCTACTTGTTGTCAATCACTCCGTGAGAATGTTTATTAATCAGTCTTGAAACAACTGCACGAAGATTCACCACGTGCCCTTCAATCATGCTACTAGTAATTGAAGTAGGAAGTCTTAAAGCATTAGACAAAATTTCCCTGTTCTTGGGATCACGAGAAACTGCTACGGATTTCTTGCTAGGATCATAACCCAGAATAGCTGAAAATTTTTCAATTGTGGGACAAAGTTCAGTAGTTTGAAACTGAAGTACATGATCTTCAGTATCCCAGAACTTTACGACAGCACGGAGGAAATCCTACTTGATCTTGACATTCCTCAAAGCTTTGATTCCCTCTAGTTTGTAGGCTGTAAAATTGATCTTGTTACTAAAATCAAAGTGATGAACCCATCTATTGATATTATGAATTGTTGAATGAGAAAATTTTTGGTTGTTAGCCATGGATAACTATGATTGTGATTATTGTGTCTTGCTAACCTTGATGCAGAGATGTATTTGTAGGATAGATGCTAAAATAAGCTACCTCAGTCCTTAACCAGGTTTAAATAAGTTTTAAGAATTTGTAGCTGACTAGGAAAGTGTTTCATGGTCTTAAACAGAGAAAATATTTTTCAAAAAGCTCGAAAATGCAAAAAATGCGTTGGAAAAGCACGAGGAGTTGGCTAGCCATTGGGTGTGCCTATTGGCACCTTGGAATGCCAGTTGGCGCTTCAAAAGTGTCACTTGGCACCCAGCTCAATTGAGACCCAGTTTGACCCATTTACCCATTTATTGGGAAATAAATTCTTCAAGAATTTGCATGAATTGTCAAACTGGGGCATTTAGACATGCCATGTCCAATGGTTTTAAAAATCATTTGCATCACTGCTTTCAAAAAAAAGAGAAGGGAGGAGAGAAACTAAGGGCATTCGGCTATGCCATATCCCCCTTTTCTGGAACAAGTGAAAATCACTTACTTCTTTGAAAAAAAAAAATGAAGGGTTATAATACATAAAATTTTCAAACTAGGGGCATTCAGCCATGCCCCATTCAAATAAGTGCAAATCCCATCAGAAGTGGTCATATAAGTTCAAACTGTTTACAACAAGACTTCATCAGGTGAATTCTAAACTTGTCTCATCTAAAGTTCGAACAACATCATAAGTTCAAAGGCAAAAGAGCTAGAAGCTGAAATTAATACAAATTATCTAAGGAGTATTTTCTTGTTTTTGCAGGAAAACTAAAATACAAGTCAAGCATCATTCGGACTATGGGTCCACCTGTGGGAAGATCTCCTAGACCCACCTCTAGAGGATCCACCCTCAGTGTTTCCTTCCTGACTTGCACAAAATCAAGATTCTTCACTTCATTTAGCACATATTGAGAAGACTGAGTGTGCACTATTAGTTGCAAACCTCCAATCATCCACATGCTTTCTTCCACAAGATCAACACTGACCTAAAGCACAGATTCACCAGTTCACAAATAACTCAACAATTAAAAAAATGCCCCAAAGCCAAGAGTACAAAATGATCACATATGGGTTTCAAGCCAAATATTCCAACAAAATTTCCACAGTTAGCAAAAGCAAAACTCCAAGTTCGAAGGTAGAGAACCCCTTGGTTACCTTCCATTTAGATTGAGGTAAAGAAGCCCCTTGGTCTCCACAGCTCAAGATTGAGATAGAGAAGCCTCTTAATCGTCCCAGATTCCAAGGTAGAGAAGCCCCTTAGTTACGTTCCATCAAAATCAAGGTAAAGAAGCCCCTTGGTCACCATAACTTAAGATTAAGATAGAGAAGCCTCTCAATCATTCCAGGTTCCAAGGTAGAGAAGCTTATTGGTTACCTTCCATTTAGATCGAGGTAGAGAAGCTCCTTAGTCGCCATAATTAAAGATTGCGATAGAGAAGCCTCTTAATCATCCTAGGATTTGAGGTAGAGAAACCCCTTAGTTACCTTCCATTCAGATCGAGGTAGAGAAGCCCCTTGGTCACCATAGCTCAAGATTGAGATTGAGAAGCCTCCTAATTGTCCTAGGTTCCGAGGTAAAGAAGCCCCTTGGTTACCTTCCATCAAGATCGAGGTAAAGAAGCCCCTTGGTTGCCACAATTCAAGATTGAGATAGAGAAGCCTTTCAATCGTCCCAGGTTCCAAGGTAGATAAGCCCCTTAGTTGCCTTCAATCAAGATCAAGGTAGATAAGCCCCTTGGTCGCCACAATTCAAAATTGAAATAGAGAAGCCTCTCATTCGTCCCAGATTCCGAGGTAGAGAAGCCCGTTGGTTACCTTCAATCAAGATCAAGGTAGATAAGCCCCTTGGTCACCACAATTCAAGATTAAGATAGAGAAGCCTCTTAATCGCCCCAGGTTCCAACGTAGAGAAGCCCCTTTGTCACCCCCCTACAAGTGGATTGAGATAGAAAAGCCTCTTAGTCCACCCCAGATTCAGATTGAGATAGAGAAGCCTCTCAGTCGCCCTAGATTTCAAGATTCATTTCATGTTTATCAGATATCAAGTAGGTCAAATATTCACAATTTTCATTTTGTCAAAATAGCAAAACACTAATTCTATGTTCCAAGATTTTAGGTTCTAGGGCTAGGTAATCTTTGAAGGATCTACCTCGATTAAATCATGGTTGCTAAAATCAGTGTCTTTGTTCTACATTGACATTCGCTTTGCAAGCTTGTTAATGAGGGGCATTCTGTAGACACTCGATTTTGCACCCATAATTTAATCTTGAAAGATGATTCGAATGACATTTCATATACCCAAAATTTAGAGTTTCATTACATGCATTAATTCATTCAATGCATATAAAAAAATGATCTTGAGGTTCTGATGGTCGCGACAATATGTCTGATTTCCAAATCGAACTGTCGGATTAAAAGATATCACATGATCAAGTTTGCACGGTCTGCATGCATTTTGTTTAGGTGGAACTAATCACACATGATTAATTTAAATTAATTTTGATTGGCTAGACAATTAAAATTAATTAAATAATTTTGTGATTAGTCATTAGTTAGTGTTAAAAAGAAACTTGCTTGCATGGGAATAAAATGGATAATCAGATAACAAAGAAATTATGAATAGTCAAGACTTTTTGGAATGTTTATCTACAAGATAATTATCACTTTAAAGACTTGAATATCCAAAAAAGGGGATTGATTTTTAGAATATGGATTAAATACGCGTCTAAGTGCAATTCTCGGCTTAAGAAACCTCAAAAATGGAGTTCAGATGGACCTAAATTCAAACACGGGTTCGGCACCTAAGAGAGCCATTCGACAATCCCTAAGTGCTGATCGGCACTTCCCAAGTGCCGATTGCCACAAAAACGTGGCTCGGCCCGAGGACTCCTGGATTGAGATAAGACCTATCTTTTTAGATTTTGTAGAGATAAGGACACTTCTCAATTTACATCTAATCATTTAGCTAATTTTTTGAAGCATTCCAACCTTTATAAATAGGAGATGCCTCTCAAAATTCAGCATACCTTCTGACCCCCCTCTTTCTGGCTCTTCCCTTTTAATTTTTCAATTCCCTTTATGTTAAAGACGTTCTGGAGGCTTTTGCCTTAGGAACTTCTTTTTTGTAAGTAAAGTATTTTAGGCTTCAAAGAGTTGAACAAATTTCTTTGAATCCTATAATAGTCTTTCAATAGAAGAGCACTCCCATGCAAGAGGTATTCTATTTTTTTTTCTTTTCTTCTCCATTAAATTTTATTAATGATGCATAAATATGTTTAACATTTTTTATTATTTCTTGTTCTTGATATATAATTACCATGTTCTCTTGAATTTTTCTTTAACATGTTCTTAGATGATCGTTTATTGTGATTATCTTTCTTAAATTTCAAAATCTGCTAATGCTTATCAAATTCCTTTAAAAACTCAAAAAACTGATCTGAATTTTTTAGATCTGATTTTTCTTAACTAAAAACTGATTTAAATTTTCAGATTTGATTTTTTTAAAACTATAAATTTATCTGTATTTTTCAGATCTGATTTTCTAAACGAAAAACTGATCTGTATTTTTCAGATCTGATTTTATAAACTAACAACTGATCTGTATTTTTCAAATCTGATTTTTTTTTTTTTTTTTTTTTTTTTTTAACTTCAAAACTGATCGGTATTCTCATTAAATAAAAATCTGATTTTTTTTTTTACTTCAAAATCGATCTGTATTTTCATTAAATACAGATCTGATTTTTTAAACTTTAAAACTGATTTGTATTTTCATTAAATATAGATCTAATTTTTGTTATACAATTGTAGATTTTGAAATTTAAAAGAGAGGATTAAAAGTTAGGTTGTAGTTTTTTTATATGTGATGCATGCATAACAAATTCATCTTATGAATGTGGATCCTCTTTCAAAAAGTCTTTTCTATATTTTTTATAGACAAAAACAAATCTGATTTCTCTCAATAAAATCATATATTTTTTTTAACTTTTCAAAACAAATTTGATCATTTTTAACAAAAATCTTATTCTTTCTTTCACATAAAAAAACATATTTGATTTTTCTTTATAAATCAATTTTTTTATTCATAAAATAGATCTAAATTTTCTTAAAAAAAGAGGATACATTCATAAGGCAAATTTATTTGAATTAAATTTGCAAAAAAGGGTGTGTTCAACATATCATTTAACATCATGCAAAAAATGGTATATTGGTCATTAGAGTCTAGAAGACCAAGCTCTGTCTAGGCGGAATGAGTGTTTAACACCTTTTCATTCTGTAACCTAGCCCTCGAGTTTAGGATTTTTGGAAAGGTAGATTAGTGTCTTGTTTTTTAATTTTGGTAGATTGTAACTAGGACTAAAACTTGGTATTCTTTTGTATAGATTGTAACTAGGACTCAAAACTTTGTAAGGTTTAATTTACCTAAATTGTACTGTTCTTTATTCAATCAATAGCATTCAAAGTATTCTGAAAATGTATTTTGTATTTAGTTTTTTTTTTTTTTTTGTATAAAAAAATAAGTGGCTACTCCACATCACCTACCCAAAAAGAGAGGTACCCTTAAAAGTACCTAAATCTTTTTTTAAGAGCACCCAAGTTTTATAGTCTCTTACAATATATATATATATATATATATATATATATATATATATATATATATTTATATGTTTTTTTAGTACACATATTGGTTATAAAATTGAATAAATATGTCCGTCGGCAAGGTAATAGGCTAGCTCATTTTTTAGCTAAATATGCTTCAGGCATAGATGATTTTTCAGTTTGGTTAGAAGGGGAGCCTTGTTTCCTTAACCAAGCTTTGATTCAAGATGTAACTTTCTCTTCTTGATTTAATCCCATCAAAAAAATAAAAATATGTTCACGTCATATGACTTATGCGTGCTAATACAAATTACCAAACAATGACTCCTATATATCTTAATAATACATAAATAAATGCAAATTGCACAATTAATAATGGTCACGTTAACATCAAAAAGACAACTATGGCCCGCGAAGCCAAAAATAAATCCGAAAGTGCAAAAAATTGTACGGTTAATAATCCGATTCGTCTCTTGATCTCAAGAGCGGCACCATGAATGGAAAGTCTCTATTTTATACTTTTGGCCGCTAGTTTCCACCTTCCCTGCAGTGTCGTTTCGCGAAACGGTGAGGCTTCGTCAGCTGAGCAGTGTGCTGACTTTCTAATCCAAAACGAAATGTTAGTCAAAGTTAGGCCTTGGTTGATGCTTATATGTGGTCCCTACTCTAGTAGTGAGGTGTTGTGATAAAAATATGAAGGCTTCGTGGCCATTGGCACATACTCCAAATTAAGTCGAAGTCAAACTTGACTCTGCGAGTGAGCGACCCCAGCGTCAAATAAATTTTGAGAGAGAGCACATATCATTCCACGAGGCGAGCTAGGCATCTGCGTCCTCCTTAACTATGTTTGGTTAGAGGAAATTGAAGAAAAAAAAAATTAATCTCTAAATCTAATCCTAATTACTTTTGAACTGTATTGTTCTAGCTGATATTTTATATGTAAATATTTTGTAATGAATGTTCACATCATGACTATTGGATATTGTGGAATTGGAATTAGAATATCCACCTTGTTGAAACTGAAAACTTTTTACTGAAAGTATCGTAGATAAATAATTTTTGTCAAACGAATACTAAATAAGCTGAATAATAATATAAATTCACAAAAATAGTTTTTGTCAAATGGACACTAAATATGAAGAAAGCTATTATGAGAAAACTATGTTTTCAAGTAACTTTACTCCGAGGCCACATCGTGTGATCTTATTCATCAGCTCATGCCATCTCAAGCATGATTTGTGTGTATGAGAGAGAGAGAGAGAGAGAGAGAGAGAGGGGGGGGGGGTATTAGATTAGGCATACATTATCTAAAATTCAAGTGTGGCAAGTTCTATTTGTGTTGAGTCTTTGTGTGTGACTACATGAGTAACTCGAACACAACTCATTTAATAATCATGTTAAAATCTCCTAATCCTACCACAACCCATTTATTAAGTGAGTTGAAACAGCACTATGTGACCCACAAATTACTTGCTTAATAAAATAAATCATGCTAGGTTGAATAAGCATGGCTATTAGGTTGATAAAAACACAGCCCATTTCAATTAGTTTAAAAAAATATAATTCAATACGATTAACTTAGTTTTATATATTATAAGGACAAATTATAATAATTATAAACAAATAAATCATATTCAAATTTCTATTTCATAACAATATCAATTAAAGTACTAATAATACCTATTGCTTATGAAGAGGGTCACATGCCCAAATTTTTCATCCAAAAGGATAACTAGAGCTACTATTGTACATGGCTGAAGCATTTAGATAATCCATTTTTTGCCCCTTAGAACCACTTGACCCTTGGCATGTTGGAAAAATTTTAGTGAATAAACAAGTTTTGATATAAAATTAATATCTCAAATAATTAGCAAGGACATAAAATAAAAAAGGAGTTAAGAATGATCTCACAATGCTATAGAATCACGCCGCGAAAGCGTTGTCCTTAAAGGTTAATTTGTGCCACTCAGAGTAAAACTCGGCGCGACTAGTTCTCTTGGCCAAACAACCCCCCAGGATTAGTCTATAGTGTAAACCTTCGTGATGGACGCACTTCCATTCACAAAGGTTCGATAACAACCCTCTGTTGCCTTTTTTTTTGAAAAAAACATAAATTGTAGAAAAATATGTGTGAGAGAAATATATTAGAATTGTGTATATTAAAAATATAGAGTAATAGAAAAGACCTATAGGGAAGGGTGTGATGATAGGTATTATATAGACTATTCATGACAATAATAACCTATAGTTATTAGTAACTAATAACCCATAAAAGCCAACGACTATATTATCCATTATTGCCCAACGATTATTTTTCTCATAATTTCCCAACGGCTATTTTACTAATAAATTCCCAACGGCTAGAAAATAAATAATAATAAAAGTGTTTGGAACACACACCCGCACCAACAATTCCCCACATGTTACAAACACAAAATAAGAAAGATAAGCAACTAAAGAAAGCATGCATCAATATGGTACCAAAAGGTTTTAACCAAACTTAGTATAAATAAGTAGGAACTAAAAGGTTTTAAAACTCTTTTAACCAATGTATTAGTAATCCAAACTCATCACCCACATAACTTTATTTACTAAGGTTGTTCTTGAGCAAGTTGGTGCCTTATCCAAGCCATGCACACTAGGTTTCATGAAAGCTCTAAAGACCTACCCAAAAGTCTCATAGGAAGCGGCACAACTTTCACTCACACATAGGTGGCATCCATTAGGAATGCGTGCAGGACACCCCATCCCAATAGGTAGGGAGTATGGATTCATTAAGAGCCTAAAGCATAACGTCCAACAATCTGCAACTTAGTCGGTGGCATCCATCAAGAATGCGTGCAGATACACCCCATCGCAACAGGTAGGGATATCGATCCATTAAGAGCCTAAGCTCATTCTCACTAAATTCTGCAACTTAGTCGGTGGCATCCATCAGGAATGCATGCAGATACACCCCATCCCAACATGTAGGGATGTGGATCCATTAAGATCCTAAGCTCATCCTCGTCAAATTATGCAACTTAGTTGGTGGTATCCATCAGGAGTGCATGTAGATACACCCCATCCCGACAGGTAGGGATATGGATCCATTAAGAGCATGTACATAACACCACTAAGGCATGGGAAGAATGCAAGAATGGTTGAATCTGGACTTTACACGTGGAGCGGCTGTGAGAAAAGATAGAGGAGATGTTGGCTAAGAGATCTTGTTTTGGTCTGTCCTAAAGGCATGACTACTTTAGGAAGGAAGTGAGATTTACAATTGACACGATACTCAATCACTTACCAAAAAGGGACATAGTGACTTTTCAAGGACAGAGGCTATGAGGACCCCCCTTATTGGTTGAATGCATATTGAGTCACCTTAGAGACATGTGTACCAATCATAGTGGCAAAGCTACCTACCTACAGGTCCTAATGCCACGTTGGTGCAGTTCTTATCCCCTAGTCAGCATATAATATCACAGCAGTGAAAAGATCTAAAAGAGAAAATGATGATTGTACTCAGCATTATTCCTCAGATTATAAGAGGAACATGCAGTTGTGCTATTAAGGCAAGAACCCAAGTAGATATTTTGAGATGAAAGTGAATAGTTGGTGGCAAAGAAAGACAACCCGATTATAAAATGATGATGCACAGAAAATTAATAGGTTGAATGCTTTGGGCTTCAATGGGCTAGTGATTGCTTGGAAGGCCTGAAAAGAAAGAAACACAAGATCAAAGGTGACCGGGATGAACTGGCCAAGAACCCTTCAATGCTTGAGTTAGTTTTTTTCTCTAGAATTCAAGAATTCCAACTTTTTAGGAGTAGTGAAAACTTACCTGATGTGGATGAGTCCGTATATAGTGAATTCTTGGAGCAGTTACTTCTCTAGTAACTTCCCCAATATTTGTGGAAGTTAGAAGGTTCAGACTTAACTTCCATAACTGCTATGGAAGTTAGAATATTCAATCTTATCCTTTACAACTGCCATTGGAAGTTGAGTACTTAGTAGCGATGAATAAGGATTCGGTAACATGTGGTCTGAATTACAAGTTCCCAAGTGTTGGGGGGTCGTCCAGGTGCTTTTCCGCATGGACGACCCTCATGTCCATGGACGACTGTCTTAATATAGATGGCCTTTTTATGTTAGGATGACCTTTCTGCTCTGGTCGACTCTCATGGACGACCCTTTTGGTCTTGGATAACCTTTCTGGTTTTAGACGACCCTTTTGGTCTTGGATAACCTTTCTGGTTTTAGACGACCCTTTTGGTCTTGGGTCTTGGACGACCTTTCTAGTCTTAAACGACCTTTCTGGTCTTAGACGACCTTTCTGGTCTTGGACGACCCTTTGTCCAAGATTCGTTTTGGTTGCTGTAGCAAAATTCTTATTCACTGTTCATTTTTGACACATGTTGATGTTTCATTGGTCAATTGGCATGCCACGTGGTGTCACTGTTGTGGTTGGTTTTCGACGCCTCAGATTGTGCTACGTGTCATGATCTCATTGACCAACCTATTATGTCGATTTGTTTACCGAGGAGATTGCCATGTATCAACCTCTTGTTGGTCCATGTCAACCAGTTGACCCTCCTTAGAAGCTATAAATAGGTACAATATCTCTCTTGCCTTCTCATTTTTCTGATATTTTCCTCTGCCATCTTGTCCAGGAGCCTTGTCTAGTCATCCTCATCCTTAGGCTTTCGTTAGGTACTTCTTCTTTTTCTTCATCCTTAGGTTTGCCTTAGAAAATTCTGTATTTTTCCTATCATGTCTTTGTCTAGTGGTAGTACTGTGAGAGAGATAGACAAGTATCAGAACAAGTCCAATGGTAGTAGTAGCTTTAGTTCCTAAGATGAGCATTATTCATCTGGGGTTCCTGGAGTTCCTTTTGAGGTCTTCTAGGAAGAGATGAGGCGGAGGGCAACTTCCAGTTCTAGAGCTAGCTCATCCAAGAGGGCTGAATTGTCCAAGACTCTTTCTCAAGACGAGGAGGAAAATGTCATCTATAGTTGATTAGGGGTCGTATTTCTTCTAATAGGTTATGGAAGACGAAATTTTTCTTCGTCTTTGGAAATTGGGCTGGGGACCCAATTGATGTAAATAGAACTCCCTTCCCTCCTTTAACCAATGCTCTAGGTTGTCTTTGTCCAGAGGGTATGTTTCTTTGAAGTTCAATTCATCTTTTCATTTGCTCTTTCCCTTGTCTAACAATTCTTCTCATCCATGTAGTTGTTATCGCCCACACTTAGACGACTATAGAAAGAGCTTGCAGTTATCCTGATAGGTCCTTTCATAATTTGGCAATGCTGTGTCGTCTTGAGCCCACTAAGGAGAATCTTACTCACGAGGAGACTACTCATAGAAGTAAGAGTCGTCTTTCAATTTTTTTTAGTTGTCTAATTCTTCATGCTTTATCCATTATAGGGCTAGTCACCATGAAGGAGAACAAGGGTAAGAACGTTGCCAGTGGGACTAAGGAGGAGGAGGAAGAAGTCCAAGTCCTCTAGGACAAATTAGTTCCTTTGGTTGTCTAGAGCCCCACCATCCAACCTTATGCTGGCAAGAGGAAGGGTATCTCTAGAGATGTAGACCTTGGAAGCCTTCCTAGTCATCGACATTTGAAGGTCAGAACTGACAAGGCCCCTTCTAAGACCCCCTCATTCAAGGCCCCCAAATCCAAAGATGCGACGACATACTTGGACAATTTGGCTATGAACTTGGTCCATTCTAAAGTTCCTCCTTCAACCATCTAGACTGAAGCTCTTCATCCATTTATTGGTAAACCTTCTCGCAAGACTCAGAGGCTCCTCCTACCTAGGTGTTAGACGAAGGCCATGCATTTTCTTTGTTGATTTTTTTTTTAAGAGAAAATTTATAACTCTTCATCATCCATCCCTATGTTAGGTGATGGCAAAGTTTTATGTTGCTTCCTAGCAGGCCAAGGAGTTGCGTGACGATGTTAAGGTTTTGGCCAAAAAGAATAAGGAGCTAGAGGACGAGCTTTGTCTTGAAGGAAAATGCCAAGAGCTATCCTCGTCCTGAGAGAAAGCAATGGACGAAGCAATTGAAGCCTTCAAAATGTTTGACGAGTTCTCTAGGCGTCTAGACGAGCAATATGGTACTGGCTATGAGGAATTTCACTTCGTTGCTAAGGAAGCCTATCCTGAGATGGACTTTAGCATCTTCAAGGTTACAACTGCTGCTGAGAGTTCTTTACTTCAGACGAGCTCTGAGGATGTAAATATCATGGATGATGCCTCTACTGAGCCTTCCAAGGATGATCCGAAGTCTGGGGATGCCCTTAGTGGTTTATCAAAGTAATCTTCAATTTAACTTTGTTTTTATATATTGTTCATGGTCCCTTTTTTTTGGACTTTATTTTAATTTTTATCTAAGTACAATCTTCTTGTCCAAATGTATGTAGGTATGATAATAGATACAACTGCCTTTATTAGCATGCACAATTTAAGGGTTTTTGGACGATGATCGTATACCCTTTTTATGTTTTATGAATGAATATTTACTTCCATTTTCATTCTTCATTTGGTGTTGAACATGTTATATGCTTTATTTATGAACAAATATTCCCTTGTTTACATCGTCCATGTTATTTCTATGGTTTTAAGTGTGGTCCGTCCACTTATAAGACATTTTATCTCGTCTTAACTATATGAACGAATTTCCTTTGTTTACATCATCCATGTTACTTTTAATGGGTTTTTGTGTGGTCCGTCCACTTATAAGACATTATTATCTCGTCTTAACTATATGAACGAATTTCCTTTGTTTACATTGTCCATGTTGTTTTTTATGGTTTTTAAGTGTGGTCCGTCCACTCGTGAAGGCATTTTGCTCATCCATGTTAGAATAATTTTTTATATTCAACACTTTTACCATTCTTTAAATTTTACAAGTATAACTCGTCTATGAATGGTATTTCTTTTGCTAGCTTTATTCGTCCATAGATTTGACTTATAGCTTGCATTATCCCTTATCCATAGGCTGGACGATCCTTTACTTGTCTTTGGGCAAGATGTTGCCAGCATTTACTCGTCCAAAGATTGGATTGTTTGGTTGGTCAAATTCATCCATGGATTTTGAATATTTTTACATGTACGTTTTTCCTCGCCATTGGTTAGACAAATAAACCTTAGGTTTTACCTCGTCCATTGATTAAACGAATATACCTTAGGTTTATTTTTCTTTGCTTTATCCTTATTTTAAGGAAAGCTTATAGACGTTACATCCCTGCGTCCAGAGATTTTACTCGTCTTGGGCTTTTAGCCTTCTTGTGTATTAGTTTGAATGAAAACAACATGAAAATTAGGAATTCACACAACATTATATACATTGGGAATCCAAACTGTATATACACAACATAAACATCGTCCACAAGCATGACACATGCTTAGAAGCTAGTGCCTTTAGGGAATTAAAAATACTTATGTACAAACAAACTAATTCCATGACTTCGTCCATCACAAATTTGTCCATAGATAGCGCAAAAGTTGGAAACTAATGCACTTTTTATGGAATTAAAATATTAAAAACATGTAGTACTAGAAATAAATGTGAGAGAAGTAACACATAGCTCCAACTTCGTCCATGATGATGCTCGTCCAGGCTTATCCTTCACTGATAGTATCTTCTTAGATGTTCAACATTCCAAGGGTGCTCTAGCTTCCATCCATCCAGGGCTTCCAAGTAGTATGATCTTTGTCTTTTGCAATTGATAATCCGGTAAGGTCCTTCCCAATTAGGCCCCAATTTTCCATGAGCTGGGTTTTTGGTTGGCAAAGAGACCTTATTTAGGACGAGGCCCTCAATGTTGAAACGCCTAGGTTTCACCATTGCATCATATTGTCTAACCATAAGATTTTTATATCTTGTTATCCTCTGCTCTGCATCCATCCTTACCTCATCTATTAGATTGAGGTTAAGACGAAGTTGCTCTTCATTCTCCTCGTCTACCTCCATTTTCCTTGGTGGTCGTCTAGAGAGTTGGACATTCTGCACCACCTTCAAATATGTCTTTCTTGACTTGGAAGATTGCCCTGCTGAAGTTCCTCCTACAATAATTCTTATTTCTCCAAGTGGGGGTTGTTATGACTTTTCTACCTTTCCTTTCAACTTCTCTTCTTTATGATCTTGTCCAAGAAAATTCCTCAACTTTCCCTGCTTGATAAGATTCTCTATCTGCTACTTTAAGTTATAGCACTCGTCTGTGTCATGCCCGTGGTCCTTGTGGAAGTGGCAATACTTGTTCTTATTGCGCTTATTAGGATCTTTCTTCATCTTCTCTGGCCACTTCAAGGATGGGTCATCCTTGATTTGTATAAGCACTTGATCAAGTGGAACATTCAAGGGCGTGTAGTGTTGACTCCTTCTTGAAGACGAACCTGCCTTCTTATTGTTTTTCTTCTCTCCCGTCCAGGCCTTCTTTGGACGAGGGCCTTTGTCAGGATGGCATGTGAGATCAGCTTCCATTCGCTCTACTCTTTTCCTCTTCTTGGTAATGATCTCATTCTCTGCATTTAAGATGCTTTGGGCTGAATGGATGAGTTCAGCCATGGTTTGTGGTTCCGGTCATAAATATTATGGATAAATAAATCCAAACTAACTCCATTGTGGAAGGGTGCCAATAGCAACTTGTCATCCATCTCGTCTACCACCAAGGCTTCCCTATTGAAGCGAGTGATAAAGGACCGCAAGCTCTCATTTTCTCCTTGTTCTATAGTCAATAGGCTAGACGAGGAGCATTTATGCCTTTGTCCTCCAATAAAATTGTTGACGAAAAACTTACTCAACTCCTCAAAAAAAAAAAAAAAAAAAAAAAAAAAAAAAAAAGTATTCAAAGGTATTTTATTGAACCACACTCATGCTGGCGCCTTAAGGGTGGTTGGGAAGGCCCTACACATTATCTCATATGGAACTCCTGGAAGGTGCATTGTGGTCTTGAAAGTTGCTATGTGATCACACGGATCACATGTTCCATCATATGAGTCCAAGGAAGGCATCTTGAAGTTAGAAGGCAGGGGATGACTATTGATGGAAGCCATGAAAGGGGAATCAGTTCGATGAACTAAATCATCTACGTGACTCGTCCTTCTCATGTTCTCCCTCATCTCGTCCATGATTTTCCTCATTTTATCCATCTCCTTCTCTAAGTGTGGTACCTATGTGAAACGGTTCCCCTTGAGTGATTCTCGCTCTCAGTATTTTCTCCTCTATCTTCTTGACTCTGGGCTTGTCCTTCCACACATCCTTCAGGACGTTGTCTCCTTAGATTAATCTTCCTAGTCAACTCTTGGTTCTAATGACTTAACTCTGCCATGGACTGCATTTGTTGGATGGAAGGAGGTTGCATGACAGGTGCTGACTGGCTATCATAGTTGGGATGACTAGAAGCATTCCCACTCTCCTGGTGGCCTGGACTAGTGGCCATTGATCTTGTCTGAATCATGCAGCCTTTTGTCAAAGAAAGATGATTTGCAAAACACAAATTTAATCTTTCCCACAGACGGCGCCAACTGATGATGCACAGAAAATCAGTAGGCTGAATGCTCCAGGCTTCAATGGGCTAGTGATTGCTTGGAAGGTTTGAAAAGAAAGAAACATAAGATCAAAGGTGACCAGGGTGAACCGGCCAAGAACCCTCCGATGCTTAAATTACTTTTTTCTCTAGACCTCAAGAATTCCAACTTTTTAGGAGTAGTGAAAACTTACCTTTATTTGATATGGATGAGTCCTTATATAGTGAATTCTTGGAGCTGTTACTTGTCTAGTAACTTCCCCAATATTTGTGGAAGTTTGAAGGTTCATACTTAACTTCCATAACTGCTATGGAAGTTAGAATGTTCAATCTTATCCTTTACAATTGCCATTGGAAGTTAAGTGCTTAATAGCGATGAACAAGGATTTGGTAACATATGGTCTGAATTTCAAGTTCCCAAGTGTTGGGGGGTCGTCCAGGCGCTTTTCCGCATGGACGACCCTCATGTCCATGGATGACCGTCCTAATATAGATGGCCTTCTTACGTTAGGATAACCTTTCTGCTCTAGACGACTCTCATGGACGACCCTTTTAGTCTTGGATAACCTTTCTAGTCTTAGACGATCCTTCTGGTCTTGGACGGCCTTTCTGGTCTTGAACGACTTTTCTGGTCTTGGATGACCCTTGTGGTCTTGGATGACCTTTCTCGGTCCTGGACGATTCTATGGAAGAACTAGAGATTGTCCAATTTTTAGTTCACCATCATAAAACATATCTCTTTTCATAGATAATATAAAGCTGAGCAGAGTAAGAATGTTAAGTTCTTGCTCAAACCATGGTTTTTTATCCCTTCTCTAGGGTTTTCCACGTACATCTTGTGTTGTTTTAGTAATCGGTTCCTTCTTCTTGTTTAAATGTGCATTTTTCTTATATCCTACCATCACTTTCTTTATTTCTTGTTTAAGTGTCATGTCAAAGTTTGCATCTTTTCGAACTTTCTCATGTAGATGTACTATTAGATAACTTATTTCACTTCCATATATAAGCTCAATTCTAACTTGCACGTACATGTTTGGCGACTCCACTAGGTATCTCTAGTTATTTTCCTTTTAAAGGGTGTTTTTGTTGGATTGTATACCTTTGTTTGTTGTCACTTCCTCCATACCTTCGAGGAAGAAGGTGGTTACTAGGATACTGACTGGTGTGGGTGAAAATCATTGGTCAAAACCAAGTGCAAATCACATACCCACGCATTTTGAAGGGGAAAAATCTTCAGGTGGAACTGCTCTTCGTGAGTGTAGGGGGACCATGGCTACTATTGAAGACCTTCAGCATTCTCAGGCTGCTATGTGGGCAAAGTTCTAGTCCCTGTGCCAGGAGACAGCTGTACCTCAAGTGCCTCAAGGCGATCAAGGCCCTCAAGGATCTCCTTATTTGACTAAGGAAGATATACATGCTATTTTGTTTGAAGCCAAGAAGATGGAGAGTGCTGTTTATGTTAGCCTCCTTATCTTGAAGAAATACCTGGGAAATCTTACCCTGCTAACTACACACCTCCTATATTCCCTATGTATGATGGCATAACAGGGAATGCAAGAGAGCACATTAAGCAGTATATAGATGCATTGACGGCTCACTCTCATGACCACCAGTTGAGGCTCAGAGATTTCTCTAAGTATTTAGAAGGTCGAGCTTTTACTTGGTATACCAGTCTTGTAGCAGGGTCAGTTCTAAGTTGGAACGATTTGGCAACGTAGTTCATGAAAAAGATCTTTGCTTTGGAAGAAAAGCTTATGTTGTTTGATCTACAACACAAGAAGCAAGGGTGTCTAAGGGGTTACTGGAATATATTCGTGAGTTCTAGGATATCTCTTTGCTATGTTATGACCCTTTGGAGGAAGAAAGGCTAGTGGATGTTTGTTTCGCAGGTATGTTGTATGAATATCAGCCTTACCTAGAGAATCTTCAGATTTCTAGTTTTACAAGGCTTGTAGAAGTTGCAAGGAGAACAAGTATGTCCGTGAGAAAGCCTTTAAAAGGTTCAACTTCACAAGCTGTGAGTGCTCTTAGACAACCGAGGAGAAGAGAAAACAAGAAAGTAGAGGTTGCAGAAGAACTTAAGAAGGTAGCCAAAGGAAAAAAGAGGGAGAGAGGTGGTATTCCCCCTCCTTTTACTGTGTCCACTAAAGAGTTGTATAGCATCCCAGAAGCTTGGGTGAAAGATGGTGTAGTGACGTTGCCTGAATGTAAGCATGAATCTACAGAAGAGGAAAAACGAAATCCACTTTATTGTAGGTACCACAGGAGATGTGACCACCATACTATGGATTCCTATGCTTTAAGAAATATTTTCCATAATAGGGTAGCCAAAGGAGATTTGGTTATCAAAGCTAAGAAGAGGGCTGACCCAAGGATGCATAAATCAGAGGTGGCAATGACTTTCTTCATAAGTCGTGAGGATCCTATGGAAGAAGAAGCGGAGAACATGGCTAGCAATAGCTCAGCACCGCCACCATTGGTAGATGAAGAGATGGTAGTGAGAATCCAGCAGGAGGATAAAATACATTCATTTTTTGAAGGAATAGGCCTTAGACCAATATCTAGAAGAGAAGCGGTCCAAGCCTTGACTAGGGTGATGGAAAGGAATCCTGAAGTGGCAGCTGTTGAAGGAAGTTCCATGCAAGTAGCATATCAGGAAGCAAAGGATTCAGTCACCTTTTGTAATAAAGATTTAATCAATCAAGTTGTGATGATGACAGACCTTTATATGTCACTGCCTTCTTGGGAGCATCTCGAATCAAAAGGGCATTAGTAGACACTAGTGCATCCACCAATATTCTACCTCTCCCAACTTTTGATGCCTTGGGAATTTTGTGAGAGAGAATTATTCTAGATCCAATGCAGGTAGCAAGAATAGAAGCCTTACAGCAGAATACTCTTAGGCATGTGTCTTTGGATCTTAAGGTTGGACCAATTCGAGTACCCACTCTTATGCATGTGATGGAAGGGAATACATCTTACCACATCATCTTAGGCCGCCTATGGTTAAACGCGTATAAAGCAATGGTTTCCACATATCATCAATGTGTGAAGACCATTTGAAAGAACGAGCAGGTAGTCATTGAGGCCACCAAGATGCAGTTTGATAGAGCCAATGCAGCTTTATATCAAGAGTTTGAACTTGAAGGCGGGAATAGAATTCTTCCTCTTAATCATATTGCTTTGTAAGTAGAAGAAGAAGATGATGGCGAAATGTTAGAACCGGAAAGATCTTCCAAGATAAAGACTACTGGGCCTGATGGCCAGGTGATATTTGAATTTTGATGATTAAAGGAAAGGGATATGGAGGATGGCGAGCCTAATTCCCTTAATCCTACAAAACAGCCAGAGGAAGTTCATGCAACTAAGGAGTTTGTGAAAGAAGCCCCTGAGTGTATGAATGATGTTAAGAATGTGCAAGAAGAACTTGTTGAGGTCAATCTGGGTGATGGAGAAGAAGGTGAAAAAATGGTAAAGATTAGCAAGAATATGTATGAAGAAGGAAGAAGAAAATTGGTAACCTTGTTGAAGATATACAAGGATGTTTTTGCTTGGAGTTATCAAGAAATGCCAGGTCTGAGCCCGAACATGGTAGTGCACAAGTTAAAGGTGGATCCTAATGCTAAGTCTATGAAGCAGCCACCGAGAAAATACTGTTTGGATGTGGAGGAAAAGATAAAGCTTGAAGTGCAAAAGCTTTTAAAGGCAAGATTCATTGAAGAGATTGAATGTCCAAGTTGGTTAGCTAACATAGCTCCTGTAAAGAAGAAAAATGGCTAGATAAGAATTTGTATGGATTTTCAGGATCTCAATAAAGTCTATCCAAATGATGAATTCCCACTTCCTTATGTTTATATTTTGGTAGATGCAACGGCTGGTCATAAGCATTTCTCTTTCATGGATGGTTATAGTGGGTATAATCAGATCCTTATAGACCTAGTAGATGACCCAAAAACTACCTTTAGGACACCTTTTGGAAATTATTTCTATAGGGTGATGCCTTTTGGTCTAAAGAATGTGAGTGCAACATACCAAAGAACTATGATCTTGATCTTTAGTGATATGCTTCATAAGCAAGTGGAAGATTACGTTGATGATCTTGTGGTGAAATTAAAGAATCCTTTCGAGCATTTTGTGCATCTAAGACAAGTTCTTGAAAGATGCAGGGAGCATAATTTGAGGATGAATCCTTCTAAGTGTGCCTTTGGGGTATCTATAGGGTGGTGTCTTTTGGACTAAAGAATGCAGGTGCAACGTACCAAGGAACTATGACCTTGATCTTTGGTGATATGCTTCATAAGCAAGTGGAAGATTACGTTGATGATCTTGCGCTAAAAGCAAAGAATCCTTTCAAGCATTTGGTGCATTTGAGACAAGTTTTAGAAAGATGCAGGGAGCATAATTTAAGGATGAATCCTTCTAAGTGTGCCTTCGGGGTATCTTCAAGGAAGTTCTTGGGATTTCTTGTTCATCATATAGGGATTGATTTGGACCTTACAAAGGCCAAAGCAATAACTACCTTAGTCTTCCTACAACCCTAAAGGAATTAAGAAGCTTTGTGGGAAATGTTTCTCATTTAAGAAGATTCATTCCAAGCCTAGCTAAGATCTTAAAGCCTCTTATGGAGCAAACAAAGAAAGGATTGGATTTTGTATGGTGTGATCAGTGCCAAAAGGCATTCAAGAAAATTCAGATCATATTGGCGGATCCCCACACCATGGTGGCCCCTATACCTAGGAAACCCTTGCTATTGTATATAGCTAATACGGAGCAATCCTTAGGAGCATTATTAGCACAGGATCAAGAAGGAGTAGAGAAGCTAATGTACTATATTACCAAACTTATGAAGGGACCAGAGTTAAGATACTCAACTGCTAAGAAAGTATGTTTGTCTTTAGCCTTTGCTGTGACAAAGTTCAAACATTACTTTCTAGGGCATCGTGTGTAGTTGGCAACTAAGAGTAATCTTGTGAAGTATCTTTTGACACGTCCTCAATTTTCAGGGAGAATGGCGTAATGGGCCATCCTGACATCATGCCTCGATATTGAATGTATACGACCAACCGCCATCAAAGGCCAAGCAGTAGCTAATCTGCTGGCTAATTTTCTTGAGACAAGTGATTTTTCACCCCCTCAACACGCAATTATGGTGACAGAGGAGCAAGAGTGGTCAATGTATTTCAATGGGTCATGTACGTTTCAAGGAGGAGGGATAGAAGTAGTCATAAAGTCGCCAAGGGAAGAGCATACGTTTGCCTATAAACTACATTTTCCTAGCTATAACAATGAAATGGAATATGAAGCCTTGTTGGTGGGGCTGAAGGCTGCCAGAAGGTTAGGCATAAAAAAGGTTGAAGGTGTTTAGTGATTCTGAGTTGGTAATAAGACAAGTTGAGGGAATTTGTGGAGTAAAGAATCCTGGTCTGGCTACTTACAGAGTTGCAGTGCAAAGGATCATGTACAAGGTGGTTAACAGGGGTGAAAACAAGCTTACTAACTCACTTGCTACCTTAACGACTAAGTTTGTATTAAAGAAGGAAAAGATGACACTCCGAGTAGGAAAACGACCCAGTTTAGTTCATGATGAACTATGTTTCCCCCAAGATTGACGAGAACCCTTGTTGAGAGCAATGACTCAAGGGAAGTATGTTGGGTCAGAGTTACCAACAAATATGAAAGACTTCCTCAGGATTAATAGAGATTTGTTTCTCAGAGGGGGCAGAGGGTTTGTAATGAAATGTGTCTCAAGGCAGGAGGGACTGACATTGTTGCACAGGTTGCACTATGATATTTGTGCTAGAAAATCTGGTTTTGTATCTCATACAAAACACACAGCAGAAGCAACAAACACAGATCTACTTCATTCATGATTGATAAAATGCACTATGTAAATTTCAGAATTTAAGAACAAGAAAGCGTACCTTGGTGTGGTGAAATTAAAACAAAAGATTAGAAGTACTTGGGAACACTTTTAATTTTCACTCAAATTTCACTTTACGCCCAAGAAATGTAGTCTCTCAATTAGTTTCCAAGGGAGAATAACCGAGTGGCTTCACTCACACATACACTCCATTTCACAATGATGTATCATATATAAAATTCAGTATGTTTCTCCCTTTATATCTAACTGATTATCTAATTGGGCTGGCCTATTGGGCCTTTCCAATTAGACTTTAGTGTGTGGCTTGGACCAGGACCAAAAGGGAACAAATAAGACTCTAGCTCCAATGGACCTTGGGCTTTTCTGTCAACTCTTGACAAGTCTAAAGTTACCATTAATTCCTTATTTATAAATTATATCCCAAGACTTTATTATACATGCAACCCCTTCATAAAATATTCATAATAATACAAAGTCATGAATGCAAACTGCCACTTTGAAGATTACTACATCTTAATCCTTTAGTACCCGGTTTAATCCTCTAAGTTATTCATCATATATTTATGAAATCCAATTTCATAAATATGTACTTTAGTAACTCCTTACTAAAGTGGTTAGGCCTAACACTCTGAATAACCAAACCCATTAAACTTATCTTGAGGGAATATTTTATATCTCCGTTAAGAGATTATGAATTCCATCTTGAGAATATATGTTCCATCAACAGTAAATGTGGCTGCCCAACATACTGAGGTTTTGATCGTGGTTTTAGATCTCACTCCTGATATATCAAAGTAACCTACACCTCATGATTAGGTCCATTATTCTCTCAGGATTAAGAGCTCATGCAAATAGAAGTCATGAGATTTATTATTCATTTGACAGTCGTTAAGAGAATAATAAATCTCATAGCAATCCAGGTCAATACATCTTAACTCTTAAAAAATATCAACATATCAACTAGAAGCCTCCACTTCCATGATCAAGACAAATCATCTTAGTTGATATGTTATAATCTTCGTAAATGAAATGTCCAATTTCATCACCGACTACAAACCAAAATTCTGAGTTTACAAAGAACTTGTGATCTATATTTTCTGTGACTAAATCACATAAATCACACTAGCCTCTGAGTACGCGCTCACGCGCATCTTCTATTTTTTGGGTAAAGATTAATAATTTGCATTTATTATAATTTGGAATTTCTACTTTTTTCAATCATAAAAAAAAAAAAATAAATCTAAGGGTGTGATGAATACGTGGGATGAGTTTTGTAGATTGGAGGAGTTTTAAAACTAACAAAAGAGTGATCCTATTTTGTAGGGAGTTAGTGAGTAGATGTAGGAGTTTAAATCAATGTAAAATTTTGAGTTTATTAGAAGCAGGAAGGCATTTCAACGTAGATGTAGGAATTTATTATTTTTGTCAATTTACTATTTTAACCCCATTTTTAAGTTTTAGGTAGGGGTATTTTGATAATTAAAAAAGCAATAACTAACTTTCTTTTGCCAATTTACTATTTTAACCCCATTTTTAAATTGTTGGTTACTTAATTTAGGGGTATATGTGACAAAAAAAAAAGCAATAACTAACTTTCTGAATCCTCTTAATATATACAGATACTATGCATCTCATGAACTATATGATAATGTCCAAATATTCATGTTACCATTATTTTAAATAATAATAAAACAACTTTATTAATCATAACATTAAATTATACATAATGTCATACATAGCATCATACAATAGGATTTAAGGGCACTAATCCTAACAATTTGTGATGTAAGTCTCGATGTCAGCCTTTATGGAAGATTACAAAGGCTAGGGATCTTCTAGCTAGAAATGGCCAATGATGCTAAGGAAGAACAATGGAGTTCTAAGACTTGTTATGTTATTCCTCTAGATCAAGCAGAGGTGTTTAATGGTGAATTGCTAGAAGAAGATCGGCAGGATCCCTACTTGAGATACCTTTTGCAAGGTATATTTCCTGCTGATTAGGTACAAAGAGAAAAGTTTAGAAAATATGTGACCAGGTTTATAGTGGTAGATGGGAAGTTATTCAAGAGAAGTTTTTAGGGAGATGGATGGTATGTATTCCTACTAAAGAAGTCAATGGCGTTCTTTTAGACCTGCATGAAGAAAAGCCAGCAAGACACCTAGGTTGGAGAAAGCTATGACAAAGGGCTTTGCACCAGGGATATTACTGGACCACAGTGCAAAGGGATGCTCAAGACTTTGCAAAGAAATGTCAAGAATGCCAAAGGCGAAGGGATGAAATACATACCAGCCATCAGAGTCTTCATCCAACTGTGGCTCCATATCCATTCCACAGCTGGAGGCTGGATTTTATAGGACCTATAAACCCCCCCTCTGAAGTATGTACATGGATACTGGTAGCCATTAAGCTATTTACCAAGTGGATAGAAGCTGTGACTATGAAGAAGGCAATAGGAAGCTCAATGGCTAATTTCTTGAGGGAGAATATAATATCTCATTTTGGGGTACCCAACAGAATTATTTCTGACAATGGCAGGCCATTCCTAAACAAGGATTTATGCCGTTTAACAGATTAGTATTCCATTTCTCACACGACATCTACAGCTTATTATCCCAAAGGAAATGGTCAAGCTGAGGCCTCTAACAAGAGATTGCTAAAGATATTATGAAAAATGACCAAGAAGAATGGAAAGGAGTGGAAGGAGGAGCTTCCTATAGCTCTGTGGACTTATATAACAGCCAAATCACAAGCTACAAGAGCTTCATTCTTTTCTCTAGTCTATGGCACAGAGGCTATTATCTCAATAGATTTAGTAAAGCCAGCGGTGAAACTGGCGAAGATTGCTGGAATACCTAGAGAAGACACTTTGGAATTATGTAGGAAATGTGTGATAATGCTGCCTCTCATAACCGCATTTACAAGGCTAACATGAAGGCTAGGCATGAAGGCTAAGTTAGAGAAAGAAAGTTTCAAGTGGGAGAACTTGTTTGGAAAGCTACCCCGCTTGTATGAGGAGTTGCTGGAGCTGTTAAAAATAATTTTTCTCCAAAATGGGAAGGACCATACATAGTAGAGGAAGCACATTCGATAGGACATTATTGGCTAAAGGATCAAGCAGTTATAAAGGCGTATAGCCCCGTTAATGAAGCTCACCTTAAGAAATATCATGCTTAACCTTGTAAAAATATTTTTTTTGTGGCCATCATGTCAAACTAATTTTGTGTCTTACAAAACTTGTACTATTATAAACAAAGACTTATATGCAGCTATTTCATATGCTATTGTTCATAATGCGCATGCAAAGTCTAAATAGTTTGGCGAAATAAGGCATGATAAATTTATAGTACAACCCTATGGCTTTTCAAGTCCACAAAAATATATTACAACTTGAAAATTAGAGAATGTTTGTGAGATTTCAGGAGAGAAGTGTGGATCACTCAGAGCTCCTAGCTCGCCTTCTAACTTCTCAATCTCTTGTCTCAAATAGTTATGTTCTATGGTGACACCTTCTAATTGAGTTTGAAGGGTAGAACTTGCTTCTTGTTGGGATTCAAATTCCACTTGAAGTCTTTTTGATAGATTCCTAGAACTGAGTGATTGAATTAACATGCACTTGTAATGCTGATTCTGCTTTCTTTGCTTTATTGATACACGAGTTCTCCTTAACTCTTAATTCACGAAGTGAGGACAATGAAGCATGAATAAAGGGTCCTGCCTTCTTTAAGTCCCTCAAGGTAGTGATACGGCTCTTTAACCAGCCGACATTGACACTTAGGCCCTTAGCCTTACTTAGTGTGGAAAGGAAATTGTCAAGGGGGAGAGCTAGACAATCCTTTTAACCCTTTGATTGCAGTTGGGATATGATAGACCCAATTTGCTATAAGAGAAAGCCCCTAAGTGACAAGGTCCACTTGCTGGTATCCCTCATGGTTTTAGGATATTTAGAGAGCAATAGAGAACAAGTTGCTCTTAGATTGGGAGAAACCAATGAGAGCAATGGATTAGATTCGTCTGGGTGCTTTCACCCTCTTGTTGCTTAAAAGTAGCTTCTGTTAAGTCTTCTTTCTCTTAAGGATTTTCGATATACACCCGATTTGAATCCTCCCTTTCAACGTTAGACTCTGTCTTTTCATTGGAAGTCATTTCTTGTATAAAAACCTCTTGGGTTGAAGAAGTGACATTTGCTTTAGGTCGAGCTTGAGGAACAATGCCTGCAACTTGTCAAAGGTCAAAAATAGAGAAAGGAAGAAAAGTTACTTGTGTCTAGGGTTAAAAGAAGAGGTTACAAGAGAAAATCACTATAGAGAAAAGAGTGTACCTTAGGCTTCTTGCCAGATGGGATTTTTGCATTCTTCTTTCTCTTAGTGCTTGGAGGTTTGGCTTTTGGAAAGGGCTTCAAAGTCAAATCTCCCTGAAAGATAGGTGGGACATCCACTCGTTGGGCACCACTCTCCCCAAAATTTTCTAACACGATCTTTGATGTCAACCCACCATAACTTAAACCTAGATGAAGGCAGTCTAGTTCTAGTGGAGAAAGTGAAGGGGATTTCAGGGCTTAATACTAAAATCTTGATGAGATTTTCCTTCTTAAAGGCTAGATAAGCCACCATAGCAAGCAAAGCTAAGTTAGAAAGATGTCCTAGTATGCCTTGGTCAAAACCAAATTGGCAGGCAAACTTATGGGGGTTGTAGGTTTGAGTTTCATACTCATCTTGGAAACATGCCTAAAGATGAGAAGGAAAAGCACAAGCAACAAAAGAAAAATCTTCCTCAAACTAAGGGGTATCTTTGTAACGAGAAACAGAAATGCTTTCTAAAGAAGTGAATAGTGGAGGAAGTCCATCCTCCAAAGAAGAGTAGGGTCTAACTATCCAATCAGTAGGGTTATCCAACACTTTGTTAGGGAAAATGTTTGAAGATACTGCCACTTTGTTCCAATGCCAAGAGCGTGGCAAGCCTTGTGGTGATGGAAGATTGGTTTTGTAAGAGCTTAACACTTTAGAGACAGGATCATAGTTCCTAAACTGTTCCCACAACTATATTTGTAAAAAGCAACCGGTATGAAAGTTTCAACTTGAAATCCACCCTAAGAGCATTGAAAATCAAAAGTGATATAGGTGAGAATACAAAGTCCCTAGAAAATATGGGGCAAGGGGAAAGGATTGTCCTCTAGCTAATTTAACAGCTAAAAGGAAATGTCTACTTAGAATCTTTTCTTGAGGATATCCCTCAAATAGATGGCGAGAAAGTAAAAAGGCAATAAAGGCATCAAGTTCATAAGAATTAGAGTTACCTTCTCCAACAACAAAGTCAGTGCCTTCCATCAAGGAGTCACCATTGGCTTCCTTGCCCACGACATCAGCATATTCCCTCCAAAAGTATCTGATCCATCCCTAGAAGTTGGCTCTGGAACCCTTGTCTCTGCCAATGCTGGTATCTTCTGGTACTTCCTTGCTGGGGGTTTTCCCTTTCTTTACTGCTTTCAGAACTAGTTTCTTTAAAAATTTCTTCACTGCATCCTCAAGTAACTTTACAGCTTTAGGCTCATCAAGAGATAAAGAAATGTTGACTACTTCACCATCTCTAAACAGGGGAAGTCTCAATAACTCATAGACATCTTCCAGAGATAGAGAGATTTATTGACATCTTGTGAAGAATGTATGAGTGACAGAGTTCCATCAGTACAAGAGAGAAAGCAAACTTTCACTATCCTTACTAATCTCTAGATTAGAGAACACAAGAATTCTCTCCACAAGCTTTACTCTCTGCAGGATGTCCATGAAGGGAGGATAAGTCAATTCTCTTTGACACCAGCTTCTCCAACCTCTAGAAATCGAAGTGTGAAATTTGAAAACAATACCTATGGTGGGAACAAAATCTCCTCTGCAAGTGCCAAGCCTAGGAATATACTTTAACTCCAGATCCATAGTTAGAAGATCATCAGGTTCCCCACATACTATGTAAGGAGGGTCTTCAAAATAGGGGGCTGAGTCCCAATCGAGACTTTTATAAAATAAGTAATCTTCAAAGAAAGGAGGGATGATCCACTATTCTTCTATTGAAGGATTTTCATCTCCTCTTAAAAGGGGTTTGTTACCTTTCGAAGTGGAAGATTCTAAAAATTTGGCAGAACTAAATCTTAAACTACATTTTACACCCATGATTTAATCTGTAAGAAGAACTCTAGATTTTGGGTTGAAGAATGAGAAGAAGAAGATAAGGGAAAAAGGAAAAAAATAAGGAAGGGAAATATTTTCTTTTCCTTTTATACTTTGGGGAGTTAATATTTTCCCTCCAGAAGAGAATGGCGTAGACACTCGATTTTGCACCCATGCTTTAATCAAGGAGAATGACTAGAGTGACCATCCATGTACCTCAAAAATCATGATTGCATTACATGCATCAATTTGTTTTGGCATTACATGCATCAATCATTCATTGCATATCATAAAAATGATCTTGACATTCTAATAGTCACAATGATGTGCCTGATTTCCAAATCGGACCATCGGATCGAAAGATATCGTATGATCAAGTTTGCACGGTCAACATGCATTGTGTCTAGGTAGAGTCGACCACGCATGATTAGTTTAAATTAATTTTGATTGGTTAAACAATTAAAATTAATTAAATAATTTTGTGATTGGTTGATAATTAATGTCTAAACTAAGGATGCGTGCATAGTGTAAAGTTGTGATTTACAACTATTTTGCGTTGGCTTTAATTCCGTGCTAAATTTGATTGTATTTTTATTCAATATTTTGTACCCTATATTTTATGTGGGATTTTATTATAAGGGTTGTGTGATAGAGAGAGAGTGTGTAAAGACTCAAGCATTTGAAGACAGAAGAGTTTTCGCGGGTAGCTCGCTACTAAGCATCCCGCGAAGTGATGCATGTGCCTTGCACATGATTGGAATGTGAAGAGTCATGACAGATGGTGACAGCTAGTTTTCGAGAGTATCCGTGGGTAAGGCCTTCCCGCGAGATACCCGCGAAACAGTCTGTTTTGCTATTTTGTCCTATTTGCTCCACTACATCCTCATACACACTATATATACCATCATTACGCACATATTGAGTAGAGAGCTTTTCAAAAGAGAAAACCCTAGCCTCAAACCCTTGAGAGTGTGAGATTGTCATACCCACAATTCTACACACCATCCATTGTGGTTTTCCTCTATTCCTACCTCTCCATTTCTAAATCCTTGAGAGGTTGATAGCCCAAATACTTACCACACCTATACTGAGTGTTCAGTGAGTTTTTGGTGCTACTGGGAAGCATTGGAAGAAGCCAAGTTTTGGCGAATGCAATCGGGTGCATTGCGGGATCCGGAAAGCTAGATAAGACACGGTTCTAAGAAGCCTTGTTGGAGTAGGAGCTTGGAGGACTTAGGTGCATTGGGTAGACTAGGCTTGGAGGGTCTTTTGCTATTCGTGTATCCCAACTTATTGTCTAGTGGATCGATTTACCACTTGGAGGGCGGCGGAGAGGTTTTTCGCGGAGTTCTTCGGTTTCCTCTTCGATAATACATCGGCGAGTTATCTTGTGTTTGCATCTCTCTTCTCTACTCTTTTAGCTTTCATTTTATTGCTGTGTTTTATTGAATATGGCTTAGAGTTGTTGTATTATTTGTTCGCTCGCATTTACTCTATTCCGCACTTAGTTTAAGTTAGAGTAAAATCAACCAAGCCGTAATTTTTAATTTTGGGGTCTAAACAGCTCTTGTGTTTTTAACACAAATCCGAGCTTTCAATTGGTATCAGAGCGAGTGCACTTGTTGTGGTTTCATTACCTAAGTGCGATCCTAGACCCCTTGCCTTGCTATGGATAGTGTTATGGCTAAGGCTAACATGAAGTGTAGTTCATGTGTTTGTGAAAATGACTCTATGAGTATCTATAAAGATTGTCCTAGCAATGAACTTTTAGAGTTATTCAAATCTAAGAAACATGCTAGAATTTTTATACACATGCTAAAATTCTTAGAACAAAGAAATCGTGATTTTCATAATAGCTTGTGTGAGTCTAATTCCTTAATTGTGGAATATAAGAGAAGGAATAGACATTTGTGTGATAACTTGATAGTTTGAAAAGAAAACTTTACTCATCTTTGAAAGAAGTAAAAGAAAAGGAGTTTATCTTTGAGGGTCAAGAGTGCTTATCTCATGCTTGTCTTTTCATTCATACCGCATTGAAAGTGTTTAATTTGTGCTTGTGGTATCTTGACAGCGGATGTTCGAGGCACATGATCGGAGATAAAGCATTGTTCAAAACTCTCAAGGAGAAGGAAGAGGGCTTTGTGACTTTTGGAGATGGTAGCCATTCACAAGTTCATGGAAAGGGAACCATTGATATTTCGGGACTTCCCTTGTCGACTGATGTCCTTTACATAAAAGGTCCAAAAGTGAACTTTTTGAGTATAACCCAAATATGCGATGAAGACTTCATAGTCCAATTTTCAAAGAAGGGATGTCTAATTCTCATTGAAGACGGTGTTCAAGTCTTGAAGGGACTTAGAACCACAGACAATTGCTATGGTGTTGTTCCCAAGCCAAACATATCATGTCAAAGTGCTCGAGTAAATCTTTTGGAGTTGTGGCATCAACGGTTTAGGCATGCAAATTACAAGCAAGTTGCAAAGATCTCAAAGCTTGAAGCGGTGTTTGGCTTGCCAAAGTTTGGGAAGATTGAGAACAATGTTTATGGTCCATGTCAATTGGGAA
The DNA here is from genome assembly GCF_040712315.1 of Castanea sativa. Classification (NCBI taxonomy): domain Eukaryota; kingdom Viridiplantae; phylum Streptophyta; class Magnoliopsida; order Fagales; family Fagaceae; genus Castanea; species Castanea sativa. Next base: position 6,854,967 of record NC_134020.1, read on the forward strand.
AACAAACAAAATCAGCCCATCCCAATGTTAATGTAGTGGCTACATCTCGTCCTTTGGAGCTACATCATGTGGATCTAATGGGTCCAATGAGAACAGAAAGCTTGGGTGGAAAACGATACATCATGGTGGTGGTTGATGATTTCTCGAGATATTCTTGGGTAGAGTTCCTAAGAGAGAAGTCGGAGGCATGGACAAGATGCAAAGGTTATGAAAGAAGCTTTAAAATGAAAAGGGAGTTCCCATAGTCAAAATAAGGAGTGATCATGGGAAAGAGTTTGAAATGTAAAATTTGAAGCATTTTGCAATAAGCACGGTATCAAAAAGGAATTCTCCGCTCCAAAAACACCACAACAGAATGGGGTGGTGGAAAGAAAGAATCGAGTGATTCAAGAGATGGCAAGAGTAATGCTACTCAATAAAAACATTCCCCAAAAATTTTGGGCTGAAGCGGTGAACACATCATGTCACATTGGGAATAGGATTTTCTTTCTAGCTGGAACAAAGAAGACATCATATGAGATTTGGAGGGAAAAGAAGCCAAAAGTGAAGTACTTCCGAGTATTTGGAAGCAAATGCTACATTCTCAATGATAGAGAGGATCTTGGAAAGTTTGATGCTAAGAGTGATGAAGGGATCTTCTTAGGATACTCTACCAATAGCCAAGCATATAGAGTGTACAACAAGCATACTAAGACGGTGATGGAATCAATAAATGTGGTAATAGATAACGCCATCTCCGAAAAAGATGTTAACGAGGATGGTAAAGCTCCAACTCTTAAGAAGAATGAGGGTGATGATATCATATCTCAAAGTGATGAGGGTGAAAAAGATTCACCAGAAAATGAGTCTACCCCTCCTACTTCAAGAAGGGAGACTAGATCAATGCAAAGGCCCTCGAGTCCACTCAACCCTCCAGAAGTTCAACCCCCAATTTCATGAGATGAGGAATCCTCTACATCCAAGAAACCTTCATTAAGAGTAAGTCTCAATCATTTCACAAGTAACATCATTGGTGGTTTAGACGAGGGACTTCATTTAAGGAGAGGACCGAGCTATAGCTTGAATCATGTGACATCCAATTGCTACCTAGCTCAATTTGAACCCAAGAAAGTGGAAGAAGCCTTGAAAGATGAGAATTAGGTGGAATCCATGCATCAAGAGTTGCATCAAGAGTTACATCAATTCGTTAGAAATGATGTATGGGAATTGGTACCAAGGCCTAAGGATACATGTGTTATCGACACCAAATGGATATTTAAGAACAAGACCGATGAAGATGGTGAGGTCGTTCGAAACAAGTCTAGATTGGTGGCTCAAGGATATACTCAAGTTGAAGGAGTAGACTCTGATGAGTCATTTGCTCCAGTAGCAAGACTAGAGTCAATCTGAATTCTACTTTCCATAGCATGTGTTATGAACTTCAAACTATACCAAATGGATGTGAAGAGTGCATTCTTGAACGGACTTCTAAACGAAGAAGTGTTTGTTAAGCAACCAAAAGGGTTTCAAGACCCTCACTTTCCGGACCATGTTCTAAAATTGAAGAAAGATTTATATGGATTGAAGCAAGCACCAAGAGCATGGTATGATCGCCTCACCGCATATCTTGTAGATCATGGTTTCAAAAGAGGTCAAGCCGATAGAACATTGTTTGTTAAAAGAGATGAGAAATCCCTCCTTGTCGCTCAAGTTTATGTGGATGATATTGTCTTTGGATCCACAATTGATCATCTTGCTTAAGTATTTTTAGAAGAAATGAAAAGGAATTTGAAATGAGCATGGTAGGGGAACTGAACTACTTCTTAGGACTTCAAGTGAAACAGCAAAAAGATGGGATATTTATCTCTCAAGAGAAATATGCTAAAAATCTTGTAAAGAGATTCGGCTTAGACTCCAAAAAGTATGCATCCACTCCCATGAGTTCATCAGCAAAATTAAGTCTTGATCTAGCTAGTAAGGAAGTAGATCCAACACTCTATCGAAGCATGATCGGTAGTCTTCTCTACCTCACGGCAAGTAGGCCAAACATTGCCTTTAGTGTAGGAGTGTGTGCTCGATTTTAGACAGCACCCAAAGAATCACATTTTTCTGCAGTTAAACGAATCGTCCGCTATATCAATGGCACCTCTGGTTATGGAATATGGTATTCAAAAGACTCCAATGAGTGCTTAGCTGGGTATTCGGATGTTGACTGGGCTGGGTGCATTGATGATAGGAAGAGCACCTCCAATAGTTGTTTTTATCTTGGAAATAACTTGGTGTCATGGATGAGCAAAAAGCAAAATTCAGTCTCTCTATCAACAGCTGAAGCTGAGTACATTGCAGTAGGAAGTTGTTGTGCACAACTTTTGTGGATGAAGAAACTCTTATATGATTATGGAATCACTCAAGACACTATGTGTGTGTTCTGTGATAACACCAGTGCCATAAATCTGTCAAAAAATCCAGTTCAACACTCGAAATAGAAACATATCGAGATTCGGTATCATTTTATCTGAGATCTAGTAGAGAACAAGGTTGTGTGGTTGGAGTTTATCAACACCGACATCCTAAAGGTAGACATTTTCACCAAGCCCCTTGATGGTCCACGATTTGAATCTCTTCGTAAAACCATCGGTGTCGGTATCATCCCTTGACTTTCATCCTTTTATGACCTTATGTTGTTCCTTGTTGCATACATGTTATATAGGTCATATGTGTATGTTTACATATGTTTCTTTTGCTAGCTGTTTTTTGTTTTTGTTGATCTTACTTTTCTTGATATGTTTTTGAGTGTGTTGAAAAATTCAAAAACTCATAAAAATTGAAACTTCAAAAAGTTTGATCACTTGTGTTGTGTATCACATGTGAGTTTGGCCTAGTACTTTCGTGTTAATGGCGTAGTGCATTTACGAGCTTAGCTTATTTTGTATGCACATCTATCTTTGTGGGACAAATCTTGAAATCTATGTGTGATTGTTGTAAATTGATCTCCAAGCTGGTCATGAATGATTAGTCAATAGTCTTGTTGGTCTTGATACATGCATAGACTTGTGCCTATATCTTTTCCCACATTTTTATGTTTTTGCTTAAAGAGCTCATCAAATGTCAAATCTCAAAAAGAGATATTGAGCTACAAAAGCCGTCGCATATACTAGTATTTGACTAGGAAAAAGGGAAAGCGACTTGTATTGAAATGTATGGTGCCTTAAAAAGCCAAAGGCTTACTCACAAAGTTGAAATATCAAAAGTTCAGGCATCGATCTCAAAATGAGATGTACTTTGTTCAAAAATGATCATATGTTATGTTTTGTAAAGAAGCCAAATGAAAAGCTTCAAAGTTTTGTAATCATTCTTGTGGGAGATCATATATGTTCATTTCTATAATTGAGATAGTCCACTCGACTTAGTACTAGTTGTGTATGACTTGATTGAATTGATCATTGAAGCTTCACTCTAGACTAAGGACTATTCCACATTTGATACTCACACACAACACACAAGACTTTGTTTAATGAATGCTTATTTCATTTGTGTGATTGTACATGATCAAATGTGATGTGTATACTCAATTTCTTGTCGATCAAACCCAAAAAGATTTTTTGAGTATTTTATATGTTTTTGAAAGTGTTTTTATACTTTTGTGTTTTAAGTTTTTGTTCAAAATGCATTTTTGTGTTTTTATTCAAAAATTGGTTCAGAGGCATTTTCGCGAGTAGCTCGTGACTTAGAGCTTCCACTACATCCTCATACACACTATATATACCATCATTACCCACATATTGAGTAGAGAGATTTTCAGAAGAGAAAACCCTAGCCTCAAACCCTTGAGAGTGTGAGATTTTCATACCAACAATTCTACACACCATCCATTATGGTTTTCCTCTACTCCTACCTCTCCATTTCTAAATCCTTTGAAGGTTGATAGCCCAAACACTTACCACACCCATATTGAGTGTTCAGTGAGTTTTCGGTGCTGCTGGGAAGCATTGGAAGAAGCCAAGCTTTGGCGGATGCAATCAGGCGCATTGCCGGATCCGGAAAGCTAGACAAGACACGATTCCGAGAAGCCTTGTCGGAGTAGGAGCTTGGAGAGCTTAGGTGCATTGGGTAGACTAGGCTTGGAGGGTCTGTTCCTATTCGTGTATCCCAACTTATTGTCTAGTGGATCGATTTACTGCTTGGAGGGCGGTGAAGAGGTTTTTCGCTGAGTCCTTTGTTTCCTCTTAAATAACACATCGGCATGTTATGGTTTCTCTACTCTTTTAGCTTTCATTTTATTGCTGTATTTTATTGAATATGGCTTAGAGTGGTTGTATTGTTTGTTCGCTCGCATTTACTCTATTCCGCACTTAGTTTATGTTAGAGTAAAATCAACTGAGCCGTAATTTTTAATTTTGGGGTCTAAACAGCTCTTGTGTTTTTAACACAAATCTGAGCTTTCACATAGGAATAAAAGGGATGATTGGATAACAATAAAATTGTGGATAATCTAAACTTTATCAAGATTTATTTTAAGGAATTTATCCATAAGATAATTATTCCTAAAAAGTCTAAATTATCCAGAAAAGAGATAAAAAAAAAATCATAGACTAAGGAGTAAACACGTCTAGGTACAAGGACCGGATCAAAAAACCCTAAAAAGAGTCCAAAACGCACCTAAACACTAAAGTGTGTTCAACATCCAAGAGCACCATTAGGCACTTTTGGAGTGCCGAATTGCCTCATTTTGGGCTTTGGCCCAACTCCCTTTGAGTGACGATAAGGCACACCCTTTTCAATCTTTTCGTAGAAAGATGAGTCTCGATTCGTGTTCTACACAACGGAGCTATTTTTTAGATTTTTCTGGCCTCTATAAATAGAGACTGGATCTCATAATTTAGCACCTCTTTTTTACGCTCTGAGAGGCATACATTTTGAGGCTCTCAAATTGTTGATATTTGCTGCTAAAATTAGGGTTTTTAGGCTTCAAAGATAATTGAATAAATTTCTTTGAACCCTAAAACATCCTCTCAGGAACAAGAAGTGCTCCATGCAAGAGATTGTTTTCAATCAAAATTTCATTTTCTTTATGCCTCTTGTTAAGGATGATGAATGTTTTTAAATTTGAATTTTTATTAATAAAAAAAAAAACAGATCTGCATCTTTCTTAGATGTAGATGTGAATTTTTCTTAATATCATAAATAGATCTACATCTTTCTTAGATGTAGATCTGAATTTTTCTTAATTAAAAAATAGATTTGCATATTTCTTAGATGTAGATCTGAATTTTTCTTTACTAGAAAACGGATCTGCATCTTCATTAAATGTAGATTTGAATTTTTCTCAAATCAAAAACTGATTTGTATCTTTCTTAGATATAGATCTAATTTTTTTTTTTAATATATACAGATTTTTGAAACAAAGGAAAAGATCACATATGATTATGTTCATGTTTTTTTTTTTTTGGATTCTTTCATATAGCATAAATTTATTTTATTAGTGAAACTCTCTTCATAAAAAAATCTTGTCAATTTTTTTTGAACATATAAAAACAGATATGATTTTTCTGATTTTGTGATGATTTTTATCATCACAAAACAAATATGATCTTTTACAAAGTTAAAACCATTTTTTCTACATCTTAAAAATAGATCTGATTTTTCTAAACCAAAATCAATTTTTTATCACTAAAACAAATATGAATTTTTTAAAACAAAAGAAAAGGATTCATTCATAAATAAATTTATGTTGTTTAAATTTTATTTCACATGTTCAACATATCATCCATAACATGCACAAAAGGGTACATAGGTCACAAGAGTCCAGAAGACTAGACTCTGTTTGGGCGGAATAGGTGCCTAACACCTTCCCATTCTGTAACCTAGCCTCCGAATTTAGGTCTTTGGATGAATAGATCTAACCCTTGTCTTTATTTTTATTTTGGATAGAATGTAACTAGTATAAAAAGCCATGTAATTATTTGGTAGTTTGTAACTAAGACCCAAAGCCATGTAATTTTCAATTTTCCAATTATGTAATTTTTCTATTCAATCAATGAAAGGAACTATTTTAGTCATGTCTTCTGTAATTAGTATTTTTTCTTATTTTTTGTATAAAAAATAAGTAGTGACTCCACACCACTTACCCAAAAAGAAAGGTGCCCTAAAAAGTATCCAAATCTCTTTTTCTGAGAGGTTTTTTTGAGGTCTCTCACAGTGGCGACTCCGCTGGGGATGTCGAGGGCTAAACTTCGTATTAGACTGAAGTGACCAAATGTGTATCCTTATTTTGCATGGTCTTGCATGACATTGTTGTTTGTTTGTTTATTTATGTTCGATGGGAGGTTGTATGATATTTTGGTGTATGATAATTTGTTGTTTGTATTGTTTGTTAAAAGCTTTCCCTGACTGTCATAGTGTGTGCCATCCAAATAATATGTGATGATGCAAAGAAAATCAGTAGGCTGGATGCTTCGGGCTTCAAAGGGCTAGCGACTGCTTGGGAAACCTGAAAAAGGAACACACGATCAAAGGTGACTGGGGTGGACCGGCCAAGAACCCTCCAATGCCAAAGTTAGTTTCTCTCTCAAATTCTGGGGTTCCAACTTTTCAGGAATTGTAAAAACTTACCTTCACTTAATGTGAATTAATGTTTATATAGTGTGGTCTTGGAGCAGTTACTTGTCTCATAACTTCTCCTACAAATGAGGAGGTCAGGGGATTCAAGGTTAACTTCCACAACTGTTATAGGAGTTAGAACACTTTATCTCTTATAACTGTTATGGAAGTTAATTCCTACGAAGGAAGTTATAAAGGTGAATCCAAATAGTGACACACGGTCCAATTAATTTCTGGAATTATTCCAAGTGTCAGGGCTTGTCTAGGGGTTTTCCTTATGAATGAGCCATATGACTATGGACAACCGTCTTGACAAGGGAAGCCATTCTTGCCCTGGACGACCCCTATGGACGAGCTGGAGTTTGTCTATTTTTGCTCATCATCAATATGTATGCACCCATTTTCAACAACTTGTAGTGGTAGTAACCATGGATCATCGGTCTTCATTAGATTCGGGTACCTAGTGGCAAACTCACCAACTCATAGCCCAATGTCATTGGATCATTTCTTGTTGACTGTAAAGGTTAGACTATGCCGTTTGGACCAACACAATGTTCATTACATTACAAGTTGGGAGGTTTAACGTCCTAGCTATGAGAAACAATGAAAGAACAAACCCATCCTACAACGTAATGACTTAGAACCTACCCTTAGGTCTGTCCCTATTAAAATTGCATTGCATTTCATGTGTGTTTGTTTTGGTTGATTAATGGATGTGGATGGGGTCTTAATTTTGATTAACCTGACCAAGCATGTCATTAAGGGAGAGTCTGGTCGAGATCTGAAGGAAGGATACAAAGAGAACCTAAGCCTGACACTCAAGCCAGTAGCTCCACTTCCAAGCCCGTCACTCCCATCACAATATTGAAGTCTTCAAGCATAGAAGAAACTCCACTGCTGCAACATCACAACCCCATCTTCAACCTCCAAGATAGTTCAAGCCACAAGAAGTCTGAAGCTCCCCACACTATGGCAGAAAAGGGAGAACACCCAAACACCGAGGAGCCCATGAACACCCAAGAGCTACTCAACACTATGGTAGCAAGTCAGATTCAGCTGAGGCAAGACATGAACTGTATGATACAACAGTTTTAGAATTCGAAGAATAATCAAGAGGGGGACAAGACTGACCATGACCAACCAGTCGTAGAGAGTGAGAAGAAGATCAACAAGAGGATGAATAAAATGGAGAGACGATTAGAAGAGCCCGTAAAATGGTGGACCTTATGGACTATGATTCCTTTTCTTTGTTCCCTAATGCAAGGCTGCCACCCAAGTTCAAAATGCCAACCCGGGACAAGTTTGATGGGACAGGTTGTCCAAAATCCCATCTAAAGATGTATATAAAGGCTATGCAGCCCTTAGGCGCGACTGAAGAAGTACTTGCTCAGATTTTCCAAAACACACTGACCGGAGCCGCTCTTAGGCAGTTCCTCAATTTGGATGATGCAAGAGTGAGAAGTTGGGAGGACTTCTGCTGAGAGTTTCACAAGCAATACAAGTACAATATAGAAGTGAACATCATACGAAGAGACCTCGAGACCATCAAGCAAGAGCCGAAAGAATCCTTCTCTACATTCATTACCAAGTAGAGAGCCAAGGCTACACAGATGATAAGTAGGTCGAGTGAGGAAGAACAGTTAGCCATGGTTGTAAAGAATCTATTACCTATATACTACAAGTATTTGTTTGCACAATATTTTTATAATTATCAAGCTTTGATTGCTACTGGAACCCAAATTGAGGATGCAATAAACAATGGCTCTATAAAGACTGATGATCCGCCAATGTTTAAAAAGAATGTAGGATCTAATTCTAAGGCTATAAAAGTTTCCAACATCCATAAAAATGATCCTTATTAATTGATTGCACCTTTTGTACCTGTGCAAGTAACACAAGTACCTAGACCTAGGAGGTAATTTCATGAGTTGTACATGCCCATGAGCCAAGTGTTTGACAAGTTATAAGCAAAAGGGTTACTGAAACTTTTAGACCCAAGACCAATCCCAAACCCCTTGCCCTCAAGGTTTGATGTGAATAAAAGATGTGCTTACCACCAAGGTCCTGGTCATGACATTAATCGTTGTTTCACCCTTCATCATGCAATTCAGGATCTAATAGATAACAAGGTGATTGCACCGCCTACAAGGCCTAGCATCACTAACAATCCCTTGCCCAATCACAATTTTGGGAAAGGACCAAGGATTAATTGCTTAATGACTAAAGAAGAAAATAAGGAAGACCCATTTAACTTGATCCATGACCTGCCCAAATGCTTCACGATGACATGGGAATAATTAATGAATAGGACATCTACCACCACCACAAGATATGACATATGGAATGAAATACCAAAACCCGAGAACTACCCAACATACACAAATGGAGGGAGACACTTCAAACCCCAAGTAAATAACCAAACATCCACAAATGGGGGGAGACACATCAAACCCCAAGACACCGATCCCCATGATTCAACGAAAATTACCCACATCACAAGGGGGGGAGACACTTCAAACCCCTACATTTGGAGACCGACAACCCGGTAGAAGCTTTAAATAGATCTACCTAACAAACACTTGCCGAAGAAGATGAAGTTCTCAAGCAACTACAGAAGACACAAGCCAACATATCCTTATGTGGTTTACTTATGGCCTCATACAAACATTGACAAAACCTAGTAGACTTCTCAACCAAATCTAGGTCCCTACAACTACGACCTCCCAGGATCTAAATGTATGATTGGGTCCATAAATAGGGAACTCACCATCTCCTATTTTGACAAGGATCTGACCAAGAAGGGGAAGCACCACAACGACCCGTTGCATATCACTGTAGATGACATGGGGAAGAGGATACTGATGGTTTTGGTAGATGATGGAAGTGAACGTGTGTCCTTTGAAGACTACAAGTTGTTGGGCCTAAGCATTGAAGACTTTGTGCCCACTATCAACATGTAAGGGCATATGATAACAGTAGAAGAGAGGTCTTGGGAATCATAACATTAAAGCTTACTATAGGACCGATGGTCAAGAAGGTGGATTTTCAGGTCCATAATATAGCCTCATGCTTCAATATGCTCCTTGGGTGACCATGGATCCATGACTCGGAGGCCATACCTTCTTCTCTATATTAAAAGGTTCGATTTCCACATGAAGGAGCTATTGTGACCAAAATGGGGATACTGTGATTGTGCCTAAACCTGTTTATGGTATTGATTCTGAGAAAGAGCCATTGACCTTGGATGGCTTTGAGATTAAGAGGCCTAGTTTTGAAAAGAGAGAAAAAGAACTTGAGAAGATCCCAATGGACTTTACTCCTAATGGTAACAACAATGTGGTACCAATGATGAGGAGAATGAACTACCTTCCGGAGATGAACTTGGGGAGAACTGTGAAGAAACCTATTATTCAGGACCCAATGATTTCTACTGCCACGCCACCTTTTGGGTTAGGCTATGAGCCCACTGATGATGATTTATTAGGGATGGAAGTGAGAAGGATGATTCAAGCCAAAGCCAAAGAAAAAGGACTCCCTTGTCCTCCAGAACCTCTAAAACCCAACACTCCTACATTGAATGGAAAGTTTGTAAAAGCTGGTGAAAGTCAACGTTCTTGGGGATTCCCTAAACCAAGATTTGATCCTATGACAAAGACAATGGTACTTGGGTTCGAGATACTACTTGATTGCCACAACAAGGTTCCAGAATTGAAGAAAGAAGACACAACTTGGGTTCCTACTAATTGGGCTAATTACATCGACCCTGATGCCAAGACTACACTTCTTGGAGATCCTATTTACAACATAGAAGAAGAAGAATACTGGAAGGCTTGCCATCATGCATTGAAGAGCCCGTATAAACTAAGAGTCAACGATGAAGATGAGGAAAGGAGAGCGGCCCCTTGTAATGATGAGGATGAAAGTGATGACAAGAGTGATAATAGTAGTGATAGTAGTAGTGACAACAACAGAAATTATAGTGGACATGATGATGATGACAATAGCAGTAGAAGTTATGATAGCCCATACAGTGGCGATGATTGGTGTTAAGACATATGTGTTTCACTTGTTAAGAACATATGTCATTCATTTATGTAATTGGCTAATCCTTTGACAAAATGCACTTTACTTGTAATTGGGTAGATTTAGGATGAGTTTTATACTTTAAGAAACTGTGTTTCAAGATCAAGTGTTGAAATCATCAAGTCTGTCCAAGAAACAAGCTAAAAAGTGCAAGTCCATTAAAGCTCGACAGTTAGCATGTGTCGAGGTTTAAAGAGTTGTTCCAGCCCCGTGGCTCGATAGCATCTCGATACCTTTATCTGTCAAGGTTTAAGAAAAACAGATTTTGAGTTCTGTTTTGATTCCAATCCGTGGATGTGTCTTTGGGCCTTCTCTTCTCCTAACCCTAGACATATAAAAGGATTATTCTAAGGGCCGTCAAAGTGTACACAAGTTGCTCAAGCATTGAGAAAACCTTGTGTAATGAAGTTGTGATCAAAGACAAAGTTCTTGCCCTAGTTCATCTCTCTTGTGAAGAAGTTGCTGTGTAGTATGAAGGAAATATGCCTGTGCGCAGTGGAAAAATAACGGATCTACTTCATTCATAAAAGTTAACATGTACTAAAAAAAGTTTCAGAACTTAAGAACAAGAGAATGTACCTTGGAGCCGTGAATTTCAAAACTGAAGATCAAAATTTCTTAGGAACACTTTCAATCTTCACTCCAATTCCACTAACGCCCAAGATGTGTGGTCTCTCAATCAGTTCCAAAGGGAGAATGTCAAAGTGTCTAACACTTCCATGCACCACTTCACCATAGTGTTCTTCCAAAATTCTGTACAGAAAATTATGTGTGTATCTCCCTTTGTGTCTAACCGATTATCCAATTAGGCTTGCCTTTGGGCCTTTCCAATTAGGCTTAAGTGTGTGGCTTGGAGTGGGATCAAAAGGGTCCAAAAGACACTAGCTCCAATGGGCCTTGGGCTTTTCTGTCAACTCTTGACAAGTCCAAAGTTACCATTAACTATATTTAATACCACTATATAAATATAGTTGCACTCTAGGCCTTATCTATAAATTATATCCCAAGACTTTATTGTACATGCACCCCTTCATAAAATATTCGTAGTAACACAAAGTCATGAATGTAGACTGCCACTTTGTAAATTACTACATCTTATCCTTGAGTACCCAGTTTAATCCTTTAAGTTATTCATCATATATTTATGAAATCCAATTTCATAAATATATACTCTAGTAACTATTTACTAAAGTAGTTAGGCCTAATATTCTGAACAACAAACCCATTAAACTTATCTCAAGGGAATATTTTGTATCTCCGTTAAGAGACTATGAATTCCATCTTGAGAATATATGTTCCATCAACATTAAATGTGGTTGTCCAACATACTGAGGTTTTAACCGTAACTCTAGATTTCACTCCTGATATATCAAAGCAACCTACACCTCATGATCAAGTCCATTATTCTCTCAGGATTAAAAGTTCATGCAAATATAAGTAGTGAGTTTATTATTCATTTGACAGTGGTTAGGAGAATAATAAATCTCACACCAGTCCAGTTCAATATGTTTTAACTCTTAAAACATATCAACTAGAAATCTCCATTTCCATGATCAAGACAAATCATCTTAGTTGATATGTTATAGTCTTCACAGATGAAATGCTCAATTTTCATCACCGACTACGAACTATATTTTGAGTTTGCAAAGAACTTGTGAGTTATATCTTTTGTGACCTTTCACATAAATCACATACTATACATCTCATGGACAATATGATAATGTCTCAATATTCATGTTACCATTATTTTAGACAATAGCAAAACAATTTTATTAAACACAACATTAAGTCATACATAATGTCATACATGATAAAATACATAGCATCATACAATAGGATTAAGGACACTAATCCTAACGATCTCCCACTTGGCCTAAAGACTATTGTGCACTAATCTAACTCCCATCTCCTCCAAATCCGCTAGATTCTTTGCACCATCAATCTTTGCTACAACCACATCTCCACGAGCAATAATGTCTTGAATGATGTGATACTTTCTCTCTATGTGCTTTCCTTTCTTATGATTCCTTGGATCTTTGGACTGTGCAATTGCTTCACTATTGTCGCAGAACAATGTAATGGGAACTTGCTCAATTCTCATAACACCAAGATCAGAAAGGAATTTCTTGAGCCAAACAGTCTCTTTTGCTGCTTCACAAGCAGCAACATACTCGGCTTCCATGGTGGAGTCGGCAATACAAGATTGCTTAACACTCCTCTAACTTATGGCTCCACCTCCCAAGGTGAAAACACATCCCGACATGGATTTTCTGAAATCTAGATCCAACTGAAAATCCGAATCTGTATAGCCAATGGGAACCAAATCCTCTGATAGATTTAAGCATGGCTACTGGCGAAAATGTTTCATCATAGTCAATGCCTTCTTTTTGTGTATACCCTTTCGCCACTAGTCTTGCTTTAAAGTATTCAACCTTTCCATCTATCCCTCTCTTCCTCTTGTAAACCCATTTGCAACCAACATGTTTAATGCCGTGAGGCGCCTCTACAAGATCCCATACATGATTGGAATACATAGAATCTAATTCAAATTTCATAGCTTGGACCCAATGATGTGCATCTATATCATTTATTGCTTCATCATAAGTGTAGGGATCCAATTCAGCCTCTTCAAAGATAGCTTCATAAGTTTCTCCCAAACCTATGAATCTCACAAGAGGCTGAACAATTCTCCCTCTACAACGAGGCTCTTATGTACTATACATCTCATGAGTAGTATCTTGTGGTGTATCCAATACAACCACATCATCCCTAGTTTCATCCATTGGTTGTTTAACTACAGGTTCATTCATTTCTGCCAAGACAACTCTACTTCTAGGAGTAAAATTATTCATATAGTCATTTCCCAAGAATTTGGCATTTGTACTAACAAACACTTTATTATCCTTGTGACTATAGAATAAACCTCCAATTGTTCCTTTTGGATACCCTATAAAGAAAACCAATTCTGTTTTAGACTGTAACTTGTCAGACTTTCCTTTTAACACATGTGCTGGACAACCCTAGATATGGAAATGTCTCATACTAGGCTTACGCCCATTCCACAACTCTACAGGTGTTTTAGGAACAGACTTCAAAGGTACTAAATTCAGAACATACATTGCAGTACATAAGACATATCCCCAAAAAGAAATTGGTAGAATTGACTAACTCATCATGGATCTAACCATATCTAAAAGAGTCCTATTCATTCTTTCTACTATACCATTTTGTTGTGGAGTTGCAGGTGCAGTCAATTGGGATATAACCCCATTTTCAGTCAAGTAATCCTTAAAATCACCAAGTAGGTATTCGCCACCTTGATCAGATCGAATTACCTTTATGCATTTACCCAATTGATTCTCAACTTTAGCCCTAAACTCTTTGAACTTGTCAAAAGCTTCGGACTTTCATTTCATTAGGTACACATAACCAAATCTAGAGTAATCATCAGTAAAAGTAATGAAATACTCATAACCACCTCTTGCTTGGATTGACATAGGACCACATACATCTGAATGTACTAGTTCTAGCAAATCTTGAGCTCTTCTACCTTTTGCATTAAAAGGTCGTTTGGTCATTTTACCTTCCAAACAAGATTCACAAACTAGAAATTCATCAAAGTCCATGGGCCCTAAGAGTCTATCTTTGATAAGTCTTTGAATTTTGTTTGAATTGATATGACCCAAACGCAAATGTCAAAGATATGCTTCACTAGTAGAAGGAAACTTTCTCTTTAATGATTTCACATGTGAATTATTATCTAATTTAGCATTGTATAATTCATGCTTATCAGGAGTTAAAATATAAAGACCATCCACAATATTGCCAAAACAAATAAACATTTTTTCCTTCTTTATTACAACATTGTCTTTTAGGATAATACAATACCTATGTTTACCCAAATAAGTTGCAGAAATCAAATTCCTACGAACATTAGGTACAAACAGACAATCTTGCAATATTAAAACTCTAGAACTAAAACATAAATTCACAACACCAACAACTACAACTGGAACTCTACTACCATCCGCTAAGGTCAAAAACAATTCTCCTTTATTCAGCTTTCGGGTCTCCTGGAACCCCTGCAAAGAATTGCAAATATGATTAGTACAACTTGAATCCACGCACCAGGAATCCGTGGGATTCTGTACCAAACATATTTCAAGAAGAAAGGAAGTTTTCATACCCTTGTCATCTAATGAAGGAAAGCTAGGACATGGTTGAATAAGCACATATTTGTGCTCTTCAGCAGTTAAAACAATGTCCAAATTTCTTTTACAGTCAACATAGTTGGATCCAGTCAGTTTGTTTTGATTAAGAATAGAAATAAGTGGGCTAAAGGATGCCACGTTCAAATCTGAAAATAATAAATATGAATATAATAAGTAAATTGGACATTATCAATTTAGCATATAAACATATAGTATGGAACCTTAATAAAACCATAACATGATATATGCAACGACAACCCAATCCCATATTCAATATCCCTTAGCATAGAGTGAACATTAAATACTATGATTGATTGAGAACCATTCTCATTATTAGTGCTATCATGATAACTCTTATCAAACACTAATAATATATCGTTTTTAAATTTAGTCTCTAAGTAATAATAGTAAAAACTCAGCATAGAGGATACTATAAAACTTAGTCTAGTGTATACCATTGTCTAGAATCATGTGTAGCCACATATCATCCCTTTAACAGGCTTATTTTGTAGTACCATCATACAACACCCTCCGCATGGAATGCAAAGCTCAAAGCTAAGGCAAGGCGTTTGATCAAACCACTATAAACCAAGAAATCCAAACTTGTAGGATCATGAAACAAATACTCTCTGCATGAAATGCTAAGCTCGAGGTAAAGACAAAGTATATATTTCACACTACTATGAACCAACAATGGAGGCCGTGAGATGCAACCCTTGTATCTCTCTCCCACTAGATGTTTTAAGATAAAGGTTTTTAAATTTAAAACATGCATAAACTAATTACACATTGTCTTGCTCTTTATATATATATATATATAAACACTTAGAAAATTCTGATTCCACAGTCCTCGATCGATTCTCGATAGATTCTCGATCGATCGAGAAACCTTCTGTTTGCTCGATCGCTCCTCGATAGATTCTCGATTAATCGAGAATCAATTGCACGAAGCTCGATCGATGCTCGACAAATTCTTGATCAATGAGAGATCTTCTATCAACTCGATAGATTCTCGACAAATCCTCGTTCGATCGAGCGTCACGAATTTTGAATTTTCCAAAAATTTTCTAAGACAGTTTTTCTACGTTTTCATGCACAAAACAACCAGCATACGATCATAATGAACAGAAATTGATATCAAAACTGAATTTCATTGATGCTATAGCCTTAAAGTTCAGTTTAACATACTTAAACTAAAAATTAAACATCATAACATCAAAATCAGTTGTTATCAAACAATAATTTCAACAACCATGCAGAAAACTATTTTCTAACAACATGAAACTATTGTCTATAATTCCAAAACTATAAACATGTTAAACAGATACGAAATGAAAACCGCTCTGATACCATTTGAAGGAAATATACATGTGCGCAGTGAAAAAGTAACAGATCTACTTCATTCATAAAAGTTAACATGTACTAAAAAAGTTTCAAAACTTAAGAACAAGAGAGTGTACCTTGGAGCGGTGAATTTCAAAACTAAAGATCAAAATCACTTGGGAACACTTTCAATCTTCACTCCAATTCCACTAACGCCCAAGATGTGTGGTCTCTTAATCAGTTCCAAAGGGAGAATGTCAAAGTGTCTAACACTTCCATGCACCACTTCACCATAGTGTTCTTCCAAAATTCTCTACAGAAAATTCTGTGTGTATCTCCCTTTGTGTCTAACCGATTATCTAATTGGGCTGGGCTTTTGGGCCTTTCTAATTGGGCTTAAGTGTGTGGCTTGGAGTGAGACCAAAAGGGACCAATAAGACAATAGCTCCAGTGGGCCTTGGGTTTTTCTGTCAATTCTTGACAAGTCCAAAGTTACCATTAACTATATTTAATACTACTATATAAATATAGTTGCACTCTAGGCCTTATCTATAAATTATATCCCAAGACTTTATTGTACATGCAACCCCTTCATAAAATATTCGTAGTAACACAAAATCATGAATGTAGATTGACACTTTGTAAATTACTACATCTTGTTCTTGAGTACCCAGTTTAATCCTTTAAGTTATTCATCATATATTTATGAAATTCAATTTCATAAATATATACTCTAGTAACTATTTACTAAAGTAGTTAGGCCTAACATTTTGAATAATAAACCCATTAAACTTATTTCAAGGGAATATTTTGTATCTCCGTTAAGAGACTATGAATTCCATCTTGAGAATATATGTTTCATCAACATTAAATGTGGTTGCCCAACATATTGAGGTTTTGACCGTAGCTCTAGATCTCACTCTTGATATATCAAAACAACTTACACCTCATGATCAAATCCATTATTCTCTCAAGATTAAGAGTTCATGCAAATATAAGTAGTGAGTTTATTATTCATTTGACAGTCGTTAGGAGAATAATAAATCTCACATCGGTCCAGTTCAATATGTTTTAACTCTTAAAACATATCAACGTATCAACTAGAAATCTCCATTTCCATGATCAAGACAAATCGTCTTAGTTGATATGTTATAGTCTTTGCAGATGAAACGCCCAATTTTCATCACCGACTACGAACTACATTTTGAGTTTACAAAGAACTTGTAATTTATATCTTCAATGACTTTTCACATAAATCACATACTATGCATCTCATGGACTATATGATAATGTCCAAATATTCATGTTACCATTATTTTAGACAATAGGAAAACAACTTTATTAAACACAACATTAAGTCATACATAATAAAATACATAGCATCATACAATAGGATTTAAGGACACTAATCCTAACATAGTATGCACCTTAGAGTTTTGTAACCGAGCATCTTCTTGATCTTCATCGTGTGGATGAATTGAAGAACTTTGCAGCCAACAATCTTCTCTAGTTGGTGATTGAAGTCGCGTACTAGAATCCGTGCAGTTGGTTAGTCACGTACTTGGGAGCCATGCATTGAAAGGAGAAATTATCACTACAGAACAAGTCCAATTGGGTATTGGGGTAAGGGTTCAACTATAGGTTGGTAAGGTACTTGGGATTCCTTTACTTGTAATTGCTTGTTGTGATAACAGTAGAATTTCGGGAGTGGTGACCTTAAAATCACCCGATGGGGTTTTTGCCATGTAAGTTTTCCCCATTCGTAAACAAATCACCGTGTCATTTATTTTTCGCTGCATACTTAGTTTAATTGGTGATTTGTTCGTGCTACCATGCAATTTGCATGTTAATTTGATTAATTAATAATTAATCAACTTAATCCATCACAAGGGGGTCAATACGCTTTTGGCCTATCAATTGGGGTGAACCCCCTAGTGATAGAGAAGATGAAGATGCGAACCTATTCTATGAGGAATATGACAGTGATGTGGACTATTATAATGAAGACATTGAAGACAATGCCGAAGCCACAAGTGGAGCGACACTGATAGTGATCAATACAGACTGATAATGAAGGAAATATGCATGTGCGCAGCGGAAAAATAACGGATCTACTTCATTCATAAAAGTTAACATGTACTAAATAAGTTTCAAAACTTAAGAACAAGAGAATGTAGCTTGGAGCAGTGAATTTCAAAACTGAAGATCAAAATCGCCTGGGAACACTTTCAATCTTCACTTCAATTCCACTAACGCCCATGATGTGTGGTCTCTTAATCAGTTCCAAAGGGAGAAATGTCAAAGTGTCTAACACTAACATGCACCACTTCGCAATAGCGTTCTTTCTTACAAAATTCTCTACAGAAAATTCTGTGTGTTTCTCCCTTTGTATTTAACTGATTATCTAATTGGGCTGGCCTTTTGGGCCTTTCCAATTGGGCTTAAGTGTGTGGCTTGGAATGGGACCAAAAGCGATCAATAAGACACTAGCTCCAATGGGCCTTGGGCTTTTCTGTCAACTCTTGACAAGTCCAAAGTTACCATTAACTATATTTAATACCACTATATAAATATAGTTGCACTCTAAGCCTTATCTATAAATTATATCCCAAGACTTTATTGTACATGCAACCCCTTCATAAAATATTTGTAGTAACACAAAGTCATGAATGTAGACTGCCACTTTGTAAATTACTATATCTTAATTCCTTGAGTACCCGGTTTAATTTTTTAAAATTATTCATTATATATATTTATGAAATCCAATTCCATAAATATATATTCTTTAGTAACTCCTTACTAAAGTGGTTAGGCCTAACTCTCTGAATAACAATCCGATTAAACTTATCTCAAGGGAATATTTTGTATTTCCGTTAAGAGACTATGAATTCCATCTTGAAAATATATGTTCCATCAACACTAAATGTGGTTGCCCAACATACTGAGGTTTTGACCGTTACTCTAGATCTCACTCCTGATATATCAAAGTAACCTACACCTCATGATCAAGTCATTATTCTCTCAAGATTAAAAGTTCATGCAGATATAAGTCATGAGTTTATTATTCATTTGACAGTCATTAGAAGAATAATAAATCTCACACGGTCCAGTTCAATATGTTTTAACTCTTAAAACATATCAACATACCAACTAGAAATCTCCATTTCCATAATCAAGACAAATCATCTTAGTTTATATGTTATAGTCTTTGCAGATGAAACGCCCAATTTTCATCATCGACTACGAACTACATTTTGAGTTTACAAAGAACTTGTGATTTACATCTTCTGTGACTAAATCACATAAATCACATACAATGCATCTCATGGACTATATGATAATGTCCCAATATTCATGTTACCATTATTTTTAGATAATAATAAAACAACTTTATTAAACACAACATTAAGTCATACATAATGTCATAAATAATAACATACATGGCATCATACAATAGAATTTAAGGGTACTAATTCTAACAATCTCCCACTTGCCCTAAAGACTATTGTGCACTAATCTAACTCACATCTCCTCCAAATGTGACTCGAAAGTCCTTTGGGGCAAAGCTTTGGTAAAGGTGTTCGCTAGATTCTTTGCACCATCAATCGTTGCTACAAGGACATCTCCACGAGCAACAATGTCTTGAATGATGTGATACTTTCTCTCTATGTGCTTTCTTTTCTAGTGATTCCTTAGATCCTTGGATTGTGCAACCGCTCCACTATTGTCGCAGAACAATGTAATGGGAACTCGCTCAATTCTCACAACACCAAGATCAAAAAGGAATTTCTTGAGCAAAACATAAGCAACAACATATTCGACTTCCATGGTGGAATCCGCAATACAAGATTGCTTAACACTCCTCGAACTTATGGTCCAACTCCTAAGGTGAAAACACATCCCGACATGGATTTTTGGAAATCTAGATCCGAATGAAAATCTGAATCTGTATAGCCAATGGGAATCAAATCCTTACATCGGTAAACAAGCATATAATCTCTCGTTCTCTGCAGATACTTAAGAATATGCTTTACAGCTTGCCAATGTTTAGGTCCTGGATTTGATTGATATCGGCTGACCATGCCAACTGAATAACAAATATCCGGTCTAGTACAAAGCATGGCATACATGAGACTTCCCACAGTAGAAGCATAGGGAACTTGTCTCATCATAATTTCTTCCTCTTGAGTCTTAGTCCTTTGGTCATTAGACAGAGGAACTCCATGTCTAAAAGGAAGTAATCCTTTTCTTGGAGTTTTGCATGCTAAACCGTTCTAGAACCTTATCTATATATCCAGCTTGTGACAAACCCAACATCCTATTCTTTCGATCTCACCAAAGCTTGATCCCTAGAATATAGTTAGCTTCGCCCAAGTCCTTCATATCAAATTGGCTTGACAACTAAACTTTAACCGATGACATTACCCCTACATCATTTCCAATGAGTAACATGTCATCAACATAAAGCACTAGGAACATTACTACTTTATCTTGATGTCTTTTGTACACACATGGTTCATCAATATTTTGTTCAAAACCAAATGACTTGATTGCTTGATCAAATCTGATATTCCATGACCTAGATGCTTGCTTAAGTCCATAAATGGACCTTTTCAACTTGCACACCATATGCTCTTGGTTCTTTGCTATGAAACCTTCCGGTTGCAACATATGGATTTCTTCTTCAAGATTGCCATTTAAAAATGCAGTCTTGACATCCATTTGCCAAATCTCATAATCATAATGAGCAGCAATGGATGAGAGAATTCTGATAGATTTAAGCATGGCTACTGGCGAAAAAGTTTTATCATAGTCAATGCCTTCTTTTTGTGTATACCCTTTCGCCACTAGTCTTGCTTTAAAGGTTTTAACCTTTCCATCTATCCCTCTCTTCCTCTTGTAAACCCATTTGCAACCAACAGGTTTAATGCCGTTAGGCGCCTCTACAAGATCCCACACATGATTGGAATAGAATCCAATCCAGATTTCATAGCTTGGACCTAATGATGTGCATCTATATCATTTATTACTTCATCATAAGTGTAAGGATCCAATTCAGCCTCTTCTGAGATAGCTTCATAAGTTTCTCCTAAAGCTATGAATCTCACAGGAGGCCGAACAATTCTCCCACTACAACGAGACACCTGTGTACTAGACATCTCATGAGTAGTATCTTGTGGTGTATCTAATACAACCACATCATCCCTAGTTTCATCCATTGGTTGTTCAACTACAGTTTCATCTATTTCAGCTAAAACAACTTTACTCCTTGATGAGAATCAACAAGCATTCAAGGATCCATTGCATGTTCCAGTTGGGCCTATTACAAGAGCAAGATCCAAGAAGATCAAAGAAGCACTTAATGGACTGATTCAAGAGATTTGGGCTGATTTCTAATGGAGGACATTCCAAGCTTGGCCCAAAGGAAGCTGAAAATATAATAAATTTAATTCATGCTATTTAGGGCTGATCTAGCTTAATTGCGAGTGATTTATGGCATGAATTAATGGCTGATTGACTTTCCAGCTCTATATTAGTTAAGGCAGATTTTTTTC